>NW_015602388.1:0-466 GCF_001515605.1 Sinocyclocheilus anshuiensis | reverse complement strand
CGGTGTAATGTTAAATGTGATAACAGTATAAAATAGAAAAGACAATAATGACATTTCTGTATTTATTGTAACTATATTACGTAACAATTCAAGTGTAATACACACATTCTTAAAATATATCTATTATAGTTTTAAACTAATTCCGTGTTTTTAAGGCTATTTACTATTAGTAAAAAAATGTAGGTGTTTATCCTAGTGTTTATATTTTGGGTTTGAGAATGCAGATGCCGATAGTTTGTCAACATACATGTTGTTCATTCCCATATGAAATATATTCATATCAGTGTTTCTTTTGGAACCCTGTTAGTTTACATTCATGAGCACAGAATGGGAAACCCAGAACTGTAAACTGTTCAGATAATTTTTATTTTACTTATGTATGCTGAAATTTGATATGACCTACAGCTTTTGCATACAAAGGTGCCTCACAAAACGAATTTCAGACAGACTTCTGAGGCAGCAAAAG
>NW_015602387.1:0-466 GCF_001515605.1 Sinocyclocheilus anshuiensis | reverse complement strand
GACAGTCCAGCCAGTAGCCTGCCCAAAGTGCTTGCATTTTGTGTTTTTTTCTGCCCAAGTACTGTACACAATGACCACGTTGACACTACAACTTTTGTCCCCTAGAGGGCACCATAACTCTACGCTGTCATTAGTAGTCACTCGGGTATCAGATAGAAATGCCAGTGACTCTCGAAGCACTCACAGCATTAGCATGTTTGTCTCAGTGTGAGAATGACTTGATGTCCTGATTTTCGGTAACGTGAGAGGTCTCTACCCATAGATACTTTGAGGCTGTTTACCCAAACAGTGCTGTGATCCTATTAGCATCAGCATCAGTGACGTGCACAGACATTTTGAGGGGCAGGGGATCAAGAGGAAAAAAGGGCACTTCTCATGTTTATTTAAATTTTTTTTACCAATCTGTTACCAGTCCAAAATCAGTATTGACCAAATTAATCTTTGCTATGCAGAGGAAACACAGAAG
>NW_015602386.1:0-466 GCF_001515605.1 Sinocyclocheilus anshuiensis | reverse complement strand
TCAGTTACGTTCGTTTGCAGTGAAAAGTAAATTCGCATGGTGTCAGTGCACACCAAAATTACGGACCTGACGTGGCATCGTGTGTTGGCAGTTTCATTCGCTCTCTTCATCAGTTCGTTAAGAACGCCGAGGACATTGCCTGCACATTCGCCAAGAGCTACCTGCTTCGTACGTAAGGATTTTCGAACATAAACCATGATTTTTATGGTCAGCGCTTAACTTTGTTATAGGTCAACATTTTAGAGTGGAACATCTTTAAACGCCGTTTTGATTTCCTGCAAAATGCAACAAAGGGCGCGTTCGTCATGGCGCCGCAGATTTATATTCTTGGCACTGGGAATACTGCTTTGGAGAGAGGTATGCGCACAAATACGATATTCTCTTTCCGAGGAGCAAAAGGAAGGATCTGTGGTCGGAAACATTGCGAAGGATTTAGGTCTCGATACCAGAACGTTAAAGGAGAGAG
>NW_015602385.1:0-466 GCF_001515605.1 Sinocyclocheilus anshuiensis | reverse complement strand
TCTCATAACTGTCAGATGTTGGAGTGTAGCGGTACCATTTTTTTTTTTTCTGGTGGAAGCTAATGTTGCGCAAACGTTCCTCCCAAACGCAGAAATGGAATTTGTCGTAATGGAAGAATATGGAATGATTATGTAAGCCGAAATCGTGGCGAGCCAGACCGGATTTCAACTCCGGCAGAGACCTTACCTTCCCCTCTCCCAGCAAACAGCTGAAAGCCTGTTAAATATTTCATAAGATGAATAATATTATGTTATACTGCTAAGCCCAGGATTTGTCAGCTCAGAAAGCAGGGATTTTTTTACTGTAGTAAGGGAGGATAACCGTGCCTGTGTTTGTGTGTGTGTGTGAGAGTGTGTAGGAGTGCGATGGTCGTAGGCGGCGACGTGAGAAAAAAAGAACGATCTTGAGTTTCAAAAATGTATAATGTATGTTTTGTCTTGCTGGGTTTTTATATTTAGGTCTGAG
>NW_015602384.1:0-466 GCF_001515605.1 Sinocyclocheilus anshuiensis | reverse complement strand
TGACACAATCTGTATTGTTAAAAGCGCTATATAAGTAAAGGTAAAAAAAAGGTAAAAGGTATATTTAAGTTGTCAAGAATGACGATTAGAAGAAAAAACAGCAAACGTGAACTGAAAACAGGCTTGGTCACTATATCACATATCACAATAATGTGATTTCCTAATAAGTTAGATCAAATTATTGATTACATAATTATCAGTAGTGACATCTGCACTTTAAAAAATGTTTCATGATTTCAGGTTATTTTGATGCTTTCCAAAGATTGCAAGGCCTGGTAATTAATGGTTAGCTCCCAATTGATAGACTGCATTCTGCATATTTATACATAAATATATAGATTCACGCTGATGTTAGGTTTTTAATAATTTATTTTAGGGTCTTTTTTACTTATACAAGGGCATTTTCATACAACTTATGTCAAATACTTTAATTAAACATAATTTCAATCTGCAACAGTTGTTACCA
>NW_015602383.1:0-466 GCF_001515605.1 Sinocyclocheilus anshuiensis | reverse complement strand
GTTGCGTCGCTGTCCAGCGTGGAGCGCTTCGACCCTCATCTGAACAAATGGACAGATGTGCGAGAGATGGGGCAGCGGCGCGCTGGAAACGGTGTCAGCGAACTCAACGGATGCCTCTACGTTGTTGGTAACCATCAGAATTTGTTCATCTTCATAATTTTAGACTTCATGTGAAAACAGGCTCAGCTACGCTCTGCTGGAGTGATATCTGTGAGCTTCATGTGTTTGTGTTTGTCTGAAGGCGGGTTTGATGATAATTCTCCGCTGAGCTCAGTGGAGCGCTTCGACCCCAGGACCAATCACTGGGAGTATGTGGCGGAGTTGACCACGCCCAGGGGCGGAGTCGGAGTTGCCACGGTGATGGGGCGTGTCTTTGCAGTGGGGGGGCACAATGGAAACATCTACCTGAATACGGTGGAGGCCTTCGAGCCCCGGATGAACAGGTGAGATGTAAAGCTGGAGTGTT
>NW_015602382.1:0-466 GCF_001515605.1 Sinocyclocheilus anshuiensis | reverse complement strand
AAAAAAAAAAAAAAAAAAAAAAAAAAAAAAAAAAAAAAAAAGATTAAAAAATACAAATAAATAAATAAATAAATCTAAATGTAGAAATTGATTTACTGTTCCAACAGACACCATTTGGTGACAGGACATTACAAAAAAAAATATTATTTCTTTTTAAAAATATTACATAAAAAATAAAAATAAATGAAAAAAATAAAACACCATTTGGTGTCAGGACATTACATAAACACTGGATTAGGACATATTTTGATGCCATTCCACCTTCATTTGCTGCCTAAGGTTTCGGACACAGCCCTATGTACACATACAGTTTGTCGACCCCTGCAGCATTAGGGACAGGTAGCCAGCAGGCAGACAGGTGGGACGTTACCTTGGTCAGGTTGCTTAAAGCTAGGTACTGAGCTGAGAGCTGCGAGACACAGTGCACAAAGCCCTTTCCGGCCGTGTGTCCGTCCCACAGCTGCTG
>NW_015602381.1:0-466 GCF_001515605.1 Sinocyclocheilus anshuiensis | reverse complement strand
GTGAGAGAAAAAACAAAAAACAAAGAAAAATGGGGTGGCATTGTTATATGTCATAAGTAGTACAAATTAACATATGTGAAAGATTGAATGGGCTAATGATCTCCCCTAGAGGTCCACCGATACTGGTTTTTGCTGATAGCGATAAGTAAAATACAGCTGATAACTTATTAATCGCTAATAGTTTTATAAATCAATAAGATAAATGAAAACGTTCCACTTAATATAAAATAGTGCTTGTAAATGTTACGTGTTGTAAAGACTTACTGTAGAAAGTAGAACTTATTTTCCACAATAAACAAAAGGAGAAAATGTGCACATTAACTCATGCGCATAGTAAATAAAATGGTTTGTAATTGTTTATATAGATTTCATATTTAAAATTATTTTGATAATTTATTAAAAAAATAACTTCTATACAAGTAAAAAAAAAATTGTACTTTAGATAGCAACTTCTCCATGATTTGCT
>NW_015602380.1:0-460 GCF_001515605.1 Sinocyclocheilus anshuiensis | reverse complement strand
TGTGTGTGTGTGTGTGTGTGTGTGTGTGTGTGTGCACGCATGCGTGCATGAGCGAGTGCGTGTGAGTGAGTGCGTGTGAGTGAGCGAGCGTGCGTGCGTGTGTGTGTGTGTGTGAGTGAGTGCGTGTGAGTGAGCGAGCGTGCGTGCGTGTGTGCGTGCGTGTGTGTGTGTTGGTTTCAGAGCATGTCAAGTGGAGATGATGATGATGATGCCGCCTCGCATGTTCAACCTGCTTAAAAACTGCCAGAAGAGACAGACAGAGGCCGAAAGAAAGGAAATGTATTTTATCTATGAAGTATTTTGTCTAAATCATATTTCTGTAATTCTAAAGACTCTAAAGACGTGAATATAATGAGTTGTGTAGAGTTCATGTTTATTCATCAGAGTGTGTTAAGAGACTCGCTCCCTGGACATCAGAGAGAGAGAGAGAGAGCGAGAGAGAGAGAGTGTGTGTGTGTGT
>NW_015602379.1:0-466 GCF_001515605.1 Sinocyclocheilus anshuiensis | reverse complement strand
TGTGTGTGTGTATATATATATATATATATATAAGCATGTCATTGACCTGAAGTGTGCAGTAAATAGTCTAATTAAAATATTCTATCCTTCTTCTGTAGTTAGTATAAAAACAGTCAAACGTTTTGCTTTAGGGAAAACATTGTATTGTTTTGAACACAAACCTTTTGCTTTCTGTGCATGATTATATCACATCTTAGCCCATTTTGGCTGAGGAGCACATAGTTTTGTGGTCTAGTATGTGAAAGGGGTGGTGGAAGTTTATTGGACAGGGGTATTATACTTAAACCCTCTGTGTTAAGTTTCTCTGCTCAGACAACAGAATTTCTTTACATACCAATAATTTTGAATTTTAAAACTACAGGATAACCTTGTGGGCATCATTCTGCAAATAATTTCCAAAGGTGTATAGAGCAAAAATTGTGTGTGCAACACCACATATGTGACTTTTTGCCATTTTGTACAAAAT
>NW_015602378.1:0-466 GCF_001515605.1 Sinocyclocheilus anshuiensis | reverse complement strand
CGATGTGAACTGACAGGTTTGTTGTAAGATCAAGGCACAGATGTATGGCCCGCAGCGGCTATAAAAGTTAAAGGAGAGCTGATGAATACATTCCTGAATCTGTCGTAACCTCCAGATCGGACCAGCTCACCACACTCAGAGATCCAGTAAAGCAGAAATCACAGCACGGATTTCACCGAACAGAGGCTTTCATTCTCTAGATGGACTAATGCAGGGCTCCTCCTGCATCAAACAACACAAGAGCAGTGTATTATCTCAATATCTAGACAGCGATGAGATTAAATGCTGGAGTCTCCTGCTCCTCAGATGTTTCTCAGACCCCAGGAATCTCACAATGTCTCCTATAGGGTTTCAGAGGAGAGCTTGTCTCAACATGTGCTGAGATTTTACCATTGTGGCAAAAGTCAGTATATACTCAAAATATACACTCAAACATTTCGACGAATTAATTAATTAATTAATTAAT
>NW_015602377.1:0-466 GCF_001515605.1 Sinocyclocheilus anshuiensis | reverse complement strand
GAAAGAAAGAAAGAAAGAAAGAAAGAAAGAAAGAAAAGTAAGTCATAATTTAGGTAACAGCATTATTATTATTAATGTGAAATGTTTTAATGTACTGTTAATGTAAGTTAATCTAAGCTAATTTTATATTTATTTATAAAATAATATACAATTTATTTTCTAACCATAAGGCAGTTATATTTATATTGTTTAAGTTTTACTATATTGTACTGCACAGTTATGTGTACTGTCTTATTTACAGGGTTCAGTTACATTCTTCAGAATTGTACTGTAGGTAAAAAATTAAATAAAAAAAAATTAAATAAAATGTTATTTATTATATATCTATTTTGTAATTATTTAATGTTAATTTAAAATAGTAAAATGTATTTTATCATAGGGTAGTTACTTTTTGCAAAAAGTATTTTATAATATTGTTATTAACTTCACAATATTGTTCTGTAAAATTATGTATACTGTATGGTTA
>NW_015602376.1:0-466 GCF_001515605.1 Sinocyclocheilus anshuiensis | reverse complement strand
TTGTTTTTAACATTCATTCATTAATGAGAAATTTAAATCGGATATGCTATGGTTTTAGTTTAGTTCTATAAAATAATTATTTGGGAACAAACACATGGAATGTGAAAACAGTATACAGATTTTGAATGCATTACGAGGGTTAAGAGTGTTAGATGTATGAACAGATTTTGTAGCTGACGGCATTCAAACGCGTGTACTGGAGCTGGTTACGCTTAGACTTGTTGGCAAATGCTTGTTTTTGCAGGCGGTTTCAAGGACAACAATCACTAAAAAGTACAGCAGGGTTTCCCAAACTGAGATCGTGGGTTGATAAAACTAATAACAATTAGTTTTAATAGTAATAATATGAGCAGCTAATAACTGCTCATATTATATGTAAAATTAAAATAAATCAATGAGGCTGCACGATAATCAGAGTGATTATCAAATCAAAGTCAGGGATTTAATTCAATATCTGCATATTCTG
>NW_015602375.1:0-466 GCF_001515605.1 Sinocyclocheilus anshuiensis | reverse complement strand
GAAAATATGGAAATCCGTATTTATATGGAAAAATCACATCCCTGTATATAACTAAAAAAAAAAAAAAACATGATTTCAAGATCTAAGGCAAAAATAGAATGGTCTGACTTTAGATGCGTGAAATTATGCTACATAAGACACCTGCGCAAAAGAAAAACAGCAAATGGACTGAAAGAACATGCAAATTCACTCTATGACAGCAGATGGCGCTTATGGCCTCAATTTAGCGTTCCTTTGGTTACCGCTGTAAATAAAGCTGCTCTGCGCTGCGCTTATGAACACGGAAGTAAGAGAAAAAGAAAATGCCTTCTAAAGTTTTCTGAAGAGAGTTCCCTTCATATACTCATTCATATTAACCCCTGCCCCCAATTCATTATTTATATTTTTCTTCCTATATTTCGAGCATTGTGAACGGTGATCTTGTGTGTTTATTATTCTAATTAATTGAACTGAGCAGTAAAGGGTC
>NW_015602374.1:0-466 GCF_001515605.1 Sinocyclocheilus anshuiensis | reverse complement strand
AGAACATCAGCAGCAGCACCAGCCAGGTAAGCACGTGCTTTAGCTACTACAGCTCTGGGCAGGATGGTGGCAGCATCATTGATCATGTAAGCACTACCAGCAGCTCCAACCATAAGAGGAGCTGCACAGGAACAGAGGCAAAATGCAGTTATTCCATATTTCAGTGTCAGGAATTTTTTATACACATTTTTAGAAACACCCAGAACATAACTTTTTAGTTCTCTTATAAAAATTGTAAGACTCACTATGATAGAAGTCCAGCTGAAGGGCTCTGCTGAAACGGAAGCTAAGCCTGTCCAGCTTGGGGCTCATGAGCTTGATGGCAACATTAGCTGCACCAGCACTGAAATTGGACAACCATGACTACCTCTGGCATGTGATCATACGATGTGGTAAAGAAAAATATATGAACTATTTGTTGTACTTACACAGCTGCCATATCAGGAGCAGTGATTCTGGTCAAGGA
>NW_015602373.1:0-466 GCF_001515605.1 Sinocyclocheilus anshuiensis | reverse complement strand
GTTGTAGTACCCCTGTCATTATACACATTTGTGTCCTCATAAACCTGTATACCAGTACACACACACACACAGACGGGCTAGTCTCATCTAAGACCGACCTGATGTTCTCCTTGGATTGTTACTCGCCTGAAGTCTACTTACCTGTTGTTTGTTTCCTCACTCAAGTCTCCTATGTCCGATCTCCAGTCTCTAGCTCCTTGTCTCCTTCTCCAAGTGTCGTGTGTTCACCTTGCAAGAAAAGTGTTTATCTAACCATCAGTGACGTGCACAGAGATTTTGAGGGGCAGGGGCTGAGGTGGAAAAAAGGGCACTTCTCATATTTATTTATTTTTTTAAACAAAACGTTACATATATTAGGGTTGTGCGATATTGACAAAAAATAATAATAAAATCTCGTAATTTTCTGGGATTTTATCGCTAACGATAATTAGATGATATTTTGCTGAGTGTTATTGTGCTGATATCT
>NW_015602372.1:0-466 GCF_001515605.1 Sinocyclocheilus anshuiensis | reverse complement strand
GAGCCGGTTTCCGGGAAGATACTGGGGGAGTCGTGGTGTAAGTGGAGTCTATCCTACAGGGCGTTAGACTGACAAATAGTATGACTAAGGTGTTGCACAGGTGTACCGTACGCACACACAAAGTAATAAAGTTAATTATTATCATTGTGGCAAACATTGTGTAAATTCTTACAGTAAATTGGACAATGTGACTTCAATTTAACCTTGCAACGTATATAAAGTTAAATATAAAAGGCCTGTATAAAATGTGTAAAAACATATATAACAGGCTGAATAAAAAAATACTGTTTATTTCAAAAATGTTATAATTTACATATTAAAATAATATGTGAATATGAATATATGTACAAATAGTAGCCTATATACTGTATATACACTGCCATTAAAAAGTTTGGGATCAGTAAGATTTTTTATGTTTTTTAACAGTATTATTGTGAAATATTATTGCAATTTCTAATATTGGTTT
>NW_015602371.1:0-466 GCF_001515605.1 Sinocyclocheilus anshuiensis | reverse complement strand
AAAAATGTATATGTAAATGCAATTAACGAACTAATATGAACATATGCTGTAAAAGCGGTTTTATTTATTGTGAAATGTTATCAAAATACTTATACAGCATTTACTAATTAATGTTAATATCTGCACATACAAATACATTTGCACCCCTTCAACATGTTAACATTAGTCAATGCAAACAGTATATTATAGTTTATAATAAATCAACATTAATTAATGCTGTTAAAAATGTTGTTTGTTAGTGCATGATACTTAATGCATTACCTAATGTAAACACACTGAACCTGACTGTAAGCTGTTAACTAAGTAGTACTTGTCATTTTCAGCAGAAAGAATCTGTAGAACTGTCCACAATCATTTCTGTTAAATGAAATGAAACAATCTCAACACATTTCTATAGTCTGACATCAGAATCAAACCTCCCCGGAGGGACCAGATTGTAATTTGTAAAACCACTCAGGGCCTGGAA
>NW_015602370.1:0-466 GCF_001515605.1 Sinocyclocheilus anshuiensis | reverse complement strand
CCACATTCTCTTCAAGGCACAAAGCTAGTCAAGATCAATCACAGTTAATTTCACAATTAAAGATATAACCATCAAGAGAATCTCTTCAGCTTGCTTCTGGGATCCAAAATCTGAAGCATATGTTTATTTAATTCACATTCCCTTCGCTTTTCTTATGATACTGAGAATTATTGCTGTCCCAACCACCCGGTAAAACGAACAAGATGTGATATCACGATAATCTGAAACATAAGTGAGTTATGTACAAGTGTGATATGTGCCATGCGCTTACTAGTATGCTTATTTGCTCTGATCAAAAAGACAATATCTAACCAGCTGGGTTGCTGCCAATGAAAATCAGATTCAGCTCGTAATGACCACAAAACAACATCAACAACAACAGCATGCCCAGTAGGTACTAAATAAGCTGCAGAACAAGAGAAAATATGCAGGAAAAGAAAGAGAGATGGTAACCCTGAAGGAAGGA
>NW_015602369.1:0-466 GCF_001515605.1 Sinocyclocheilus anshuiensis | reverse complement strand
TAAACAG
Source organism: Sinocyclocheilus anshuiensis (assembly GCF_001515605.1). NCBI lineage: Eukaryota > Metazoa > Chordata > Actinopteri > Cypriniformes > Cyprinidae > Sinocyclocheilus > Sinocyclocheilus anshuiensis. The sequence goes on along the minus strand of NW_015602369.1, from coordinate 459 downwards.
GTTCTTAAGCAGTTCACAAAAGGACGGACCTTGTCTGCCGCTTTTAATGTGGGTCTGGATCGCAACACTGTGGTGCACAATGCACCAAGAGCTTTTGGGGTAGCACTTTCTATGAAACCTGTATTTATTATGCATTATAAGGGTATTCTTAAGGCATTATAATGAATGCATTATTAAAAAAAAATTATAATATGTTGTATCATCTCATAAATAATTATAACAATTATAATATATTGTAATACTTAATCATACTCTTAAAAGTTATAACCACAAATGCGTATTCATAACACACAATGAATTCCATATTAAATCCATTTAATTTATAATGGATTATCTCATATCGTGACATTATTTATTTAAGATCTGCACAGTATCTTCCTACATCTTGTGAGCGGTTAGGAGTGGTTCAGTGTGTTTGAGTGTTTCCTGTTGTCAGACTTTGTTCCGTGTTTTGTGTGT
>NW_015602368.1:0-466 GCF_001515605.1 Sinocyclocheilus anshuiensis | reverse complement strand
TGTATACATGGTTATTAAGTATAATATTTCATTATGTGTCTTAGCCCTCCCAAAGACAACTTGTGTGTCTTGGCCAACCAGCTTATTCCTGCTTCAAAAGCAAAATGTTATTGATAGTGTAAAAAACATGAAGCTAAAGGAATAAGGCTGCTAGCTGTGTCTCTAGGAACTTTTAATGTCTTGGAATTCTTCATGTAACCTTAGACTTTCTAATGAAATAAAACAATTTCTTCTATAGCTTTTGAGAGAGCTCTGTTGAATTTACCATATTTGCTACTCAATTTTGTTCCCCACCATAAAAAAATGACTTAAAACAGCTATTATCACATGTTGTGATCACATTATCACATATCACATGTTCAACACATGTTGAATAAGGGCTGAATAATTATGACATAGCTGTGTTATTAAAAAAATCCTGTAACTCAAAAATATTACATTATATATTGACATTATCACTTTTAAT
>NW_015602367.1:0-466 GCF_001515605.1 Sinocyclocheilus anshuiensis | reverse complement strand
TCATGACGTATGGTTCTGCGGTTCTGCAGTTAGTCCTATCTCCTATTGGGCGTTGTTGGAAGCAAATTAATTGATTCAGCATTTCAACATACCTAAGGATGCGTTAAATTCGACAAAGCGGTTTAATAAAGGATTTATTTATCTTGTGAATTAGTGAATTTTACTACACCAGTATTTTTAATTGGCTGTTAAAGTTTTATATGGGAATATTAATATTAAACGACACACTGAACCTTTAATAATGCATTGGCGCAAAAACGCGCACCTTTTGGACAATTTCACAACATAATTTCTCGACTGCCACAAATACTGCCTAAAAAAATACTGATTTTGTGCACTTTTGACTGTACCAATATTTGAAATTGGCCTTTGAACTTAGTTTTATTGCATGGCAAAAAAAAAACAAAAAAAAAACTTACCATGCCAAAGCACTGACAGAACCCATTGATCTAATGGCATTGTTGAG
>NW_015602366.1:0-466 GCF_001515605.1 Sinocyclocheilus anshuiensis | reverse complement strand
GCATTTACCCCTGGATGTTAAGGATCTGTGCAGACAGGCCGTGGTGCCAGTTTTTCAGTTTGGCAAATCGTGGGCCTTTTACCTCTGATTCAAACTTCTCCCTGTAGAAAGTATAAAGAAATAAATTAATAAATGATTTAACTTAATCAACAGACCATTTTGTGCTTGAACCTTATACGTTTAAGGCCTGGTCTTGTCAAAAAGTGTGCTTAATTGTACTGAATATGTACTTTAGTGTACTACAACAGTACTTAAATGTAATATATAAAATATATTACATTTACTATACTTAAATGTAATATATTTTTAAATGAAATAAAAGGCCTTTTAAGGGCAGGCTATTTAAAGAGAGTACATTTTCATGACTATGTTTAACACACTTAAGTACACTCTTAAAGAGTTAGTTCACCCAACAATGAATATTAGGCTGCGTTTTACTCACTCCTGAGGCATCCTAGGTGTATAT
>NW_015602365.1:0-466 GCF_001515605.1 Sinocyclocheilus anshuiensis | reverse complement strand
TCTGTTGATTTTTCTCGCTCTCTTGTTTTCTTTCTCTCACCCACAAGCCCAGATAAGCTCACTCATCCAGGTTGGATAGTATAAGTTGATCATGCATTCACTTACTCACTTGAGAGTAATTTTATTTAAACCAACTGAGAGAAAAGTAAATATTTATTGTTTGAACAATGACTCATTGAGCCTTTCCCTAGAAGTGAACCTGCATGTGATACCTGGGTAAGGTATTTGATTAGGTGTGTGTTTTTTTAAACTTTATATTCTACTTTTTATTTTTATGCCAAAAACAACATTTTACCAAGCTATCTAAATACATACTTAAGACTAATAATATTACTTTATAATAGTTTTTTATTATTATTACATTTCTTTTACAATTAGGGATAATATATAATATAAATAATCTATTAATATATAATAAAATATTTATAATATACAATTACAATGTTACATTTAACATACAATATAT
>NW_015602364.1:0-466 GCF_001515605.1 Sinocyclocheilus anshuiensis | reverse complement strand
AGATTTTTGTTTATTTTAACATCCTGATCATATAATTCCTTAGCTTTTTTCATTTAATTTTTTTTGGTTATTATTAGCCTAAATAATCTGATGAAATACTACACAATTACTGTAACTGTGAAATGTAAACTGGATACTTTTACAACTTAAAAAAAATTAACCATGGTTTTATTATAAAAAAAATAAATAAATAGCCTATACATGATACATATATATTTTTATTATTAAATAAAAATAAAGAAAATAAAAAATGGTTACTATAGTTAAACCATGGTAAATTAACCATACCAAACTAATCATGGTATTTGTACAACTGTGGTTATACAGATGGTAATCAATACATGGTAAGTACTTTTACTATAATAAAACCTTGGTTAATTTTCAAAAGCATTGTTGGGGACCCCTTTGTGGTCTGTGCTACTTGCAGCGTGTTTGTATTTGTTTGCGTTGTGAGTATTTGCAGTGT
>NW_015602363.1:0-466 GCF_001515605.1 Sinocyclocheilus anshuiensis | reverse complement strand
CAGCCGGCTGTGCGGCAAGATGGATTACCCTTTGATTTCTGCAACGAGGAGATGATTTCGTTTGTTGATCTTGATGCTTTTCAGCACACTAAGTCTAATGATTTCTCTTTTTCAAAGGAACTCGAGAGAGTTGTTCCTGATGTGCTTTATTGCAGAGCCAGATTCATTATGGGTGGTAAACAGACACACACATGCTCTTGTCAGCAGAAGATTCTGCTGAGCATATTGCGAGCCTTTGATGCTTTTGCACACAGGTGTTCAAGGATGTATGTGAGTCTTCAAACACAGCTATACGTTCACTTGCTGGTCTTGTATCTGAGATTTTGCAGTTTGAAGTAATAATACATTTTACGTTTTGAACTTACAGTCACAGTGCATACTTAAAATGGAAAACGCAAAATGTACTGGTCATTTTCTGCCAGGACATTATCCATTAATTTTACAGACATTTCTGTTAACTCTAAAA
>NW_015602362.1:0-465 GCF_001515605.1 Sinocyclocheilus anshuiensis | reverse complement strand
ACAGACAGACAGACAGATAGACGGACAGACAGACAGACAGACAGATAGATAGATAGATTGCTCATGCAATTAATGAAAGATTATTCCATGAATTTTTCCTCTGGAATAAACTTGGACTCTCTTGTTTTTCTCAACCGCTCTTAAATTGTATTTTCTCCACTTTTCTTCACTTGTAATTACTGTTTGCATCATTTACTGCTGGAATGTTTCTACAGCAGAGAAATGCAGTACACCAGACACATCTGCTGGGAAAACGATGGCAAGCATCTTGAATTGTCTGTTAATGTTTTTAAAATTTGGAAGATGATTGGATTTTTTGGCTCCTCTTTCAGTCTGTGCAGGAGAGTGTATTAGTTTGGAAAGTTGAACTTGTTGACATCTGTACTAGTGTGTCACAAATGTTTATCTGATGATTAGTACTATTTTTTTATTTAATATTTAATTTAATTTACAATATTTATATGA
>NW_015602361.1:0-466 GCF_001515605.1 Sinocyclocheilus anshuiensis | reverse complement strand
CTCACACACACACACATGCTCACACACACACACACACATGCTCACACACACACACACACACATACATGTCTGTATAGTTTTTATACATTTTTATTTAAGTGTTATTTTAAATTTTATTTCAGTTATTTCAATTTTTGTTTTTTGAGTACAAGTTAAACTAAATGAAAATTAAAAATGTTGCCTTGGCATCTGCTGAAATATAAAGTTTTTATTTCAGTTAAAGGTTTATTTTATTTCAAGTAACGGAAGTGTGTTTTTAATTGTTTTAAATTTAGTTTCAGTTTTAGTTAACTATAATAACGGTGACTACAATAAAACCTTTTTTTTTATATATTGTATTTCAAGAATAACAAATGTTTTTTTTTTTCATGGTTGTAGTTTTAGTTAACTATAATAACCCTGTATTTGGATAGTGTATGTGTTTACTCATCTCACCTGCACAAAAACAGATTTAGTGTTCCTCAAA
>NW_015602360.1:0-466 GCF_001515605.1 Sinocyclocheilus anshuiensis | reverse complement strand
ACATTCTGCAGTGCTGCAGATGGAAGTGAAGCGGCCCGCATGAGACGAGCATTGAAATGAGCTCCCTCCTCCTCCTCCTCCTCCTGCCGTGATCCGAGCTTCACTCCTCCTCCGTCGTCATCAGTGAGTCACCAGAGCCGCATGACGCGTCCAGGCCTCGCTACGCTCCACACGCTTCATCTTTATCGGATGTGTTCTTCTAGTCACCTACTATATATCACCTACTATACCAATGTCGCCTTTGGCTTGATTAGTTGGTGATGCTTAATTTCTGGCAACATTGTTGACTTGATTGCACGGACACTACTGGAAGAGAACTGAATTGAACTGGACGATGATGTCACTGAATCATCAATGAAATATATAGTTTAGTCATAAAACTCTAGATGGCGCAGGCTGATGGGTTGTTAACGTAACTGAGGATATTCAGAGAGTTAAACGACTTGGCACAAGCTGATTGGTTTAT
>NW_015602359.1:0-466 GCF_001515605.1 Sinocyclocheilus anshuiensis | reverse complement strand
TCGTATTTCATGTTGTCTCCCTTTGTGGCTGACATCAGTGAAAATGAATGTATTCAGAGATGTCCTGAGTGCTTAGCAAGTGATTGATAAGATGATGCAGCTGAGGAGGTTTAAATGCTACTCAGGGAACAGCTGTAATCCCAAGCACGTAACTTTTATTCCCTTTCTTTTCTGCCCCTCTTTTAAGGGATTAAATGGACATTATTTATTCCCACTGCATTTCAGTTACTGCATTGGCTGGCGATAATTCTTGCATTAGTGATCCCGCAGTTCATTTATTCCATTTGCGGTGAGGCCGGTCTGAATTTGTAAACATGAGGCAGTGTTCTGTGAAACCTCTCGCATACGGACTGCTTCTGTTCAGAGAATGGCACTCAGATTTGTTTACAGCCTGGTGTTAATTGCATGCACACTGTAAAACTTTTGTGGTGAGTAAATCAGGGGCAGCAGCTCGATCCTGGCTTGT
>NW_015602358.1:0-466 GCF_001515605.1 Sinocyclocheilus anshuiensis | reverse complement strand
GAGAGAGAGAGAGAGAGAGAGACTTTCTAAACTGTTTGAGAAACGGGTAAAACATGCCATATGAATAAAGCACTGAATTGAGAAGATCTCCAGTAGGTGTTATGCAAAATTCCAATAAAAGTTTCAATGACCACATCCCTGACAGTTTCCATGACCACATCCCCGACCACTTCCTTGACCACATCTCTGACCATTTCATTGACCACCTTCCTGACCATAACCACTTCCCTGACGGCTTGCTTGACCACTTTCCTGACCTCTTGCTTGACCACTTGCCTGACCATAACTGCTTCCCTGGCCATAACCACCTCCTTGACCACTTCCCTGACTGCTTGCCTGACCGCTTGCCTGACCATTTACTTGACCGCTAGCCTGACTATAACCCCTTCCCTGAACGCTTGCTTGACCGCTTCCCTGATCAAAACCGCTTCCCTGACTGATTGCTTGACCGCTTCCCTGACTGCTT
>NW_015602357.1:0-466 GCF_001515605.1 Sinocyclocheilus anshuiensis | reverse complement strand
TGATTAGCAAGTTACTAACATGTTGTTAGCATGATTAGCAAGTTAAGAGCATGTTGCTAGTATGATTAACATTTTACTAACATGACTAGCATTATTATCATGTTACTTGCATGATTCTAACGTGTTTAACAAGTTGCTAGCATTTTGTTAACATGTTTACCAAGTTGCTAGCATGTTTCTAGCATGACTAGCATGTTACTAACATTTTGTTAGCATTATTAACAAGTTTACTAGCATGTTGCTAACATGATTCTAGCATTAATAACGTTACTAGCATGATTCTAGCATGATTCTAGCTTGTTTCTACCATGTTTAGCAAGTTGCTAGCATGGTGTTAACATTTTGTTAGCATGATTCTACCATGATTAACATGTTACTAACATGATTAGCATGTTGCTAACATGATTAGCATGTTTACTAACATGATTAGCATGTTACTAGCATTATGCTAGCATGTTTCTAACAT
>NW_015602356.1:0-466 GCF_001515605.1 Sinocyclocheilus anshuiensis | reverse complement strand
GTTAACCACAAATCTTCTGTTGCTTTCGAATCAAAACCAGCTATTCTTAAAATCATGTTTTAGGGATATATTGGTAAACCTGTTTGAAAACAGTAATTTTGCAGTTTGGTGCATTTTGCTGCATGTTTCATAAATCGCTTAAAGCAAAACTGAAATATGTGGCTGGTGCAAATGGATTAGGCTGCGTTACAAAATATATCTGATAATCTGTGTCGTATGCATTTAACCTGAGTTTTACACTGATATCTATTAAACCTCAGCAAATTATTTGTTGTAATTACCGCATACCTGAAAATATAACTCATTTTTATATTTTACTGTGCCCCCTCTCTCTCTGTTGGTGAATCTTTCATATGACATATTGAGGTAATAAAATGTCTCTCCTTAGGGATGGCCACACTTACTCTAATTAAACACTTATGCTGCGACCTTATTGTGCCAGGCAGTTACCATAGAATCCTAATAC
>NW_015602355.1:0-466 GCF_001515605.1 Sinocyclocheilus anshuiensis | reverse complement strand
TTAAAACTAAATCAGTGATTCTGATAGTGTTTAGGCCAGCAGAGACGGCTTTGCTGGCCCTGACGGCCCACCACTGAATTAATACAACATTGAGAGCTTTATGATCACGACATGACTAGAGCACAGACCCGTTTTAGACATCATCGGAAGATGTGGTTAAATCATGTTCTGAACATGTTTCTAGCCCTTTTAAATGCAGAAAACCCTTCTCTCGTGCATAAGGTCCTCTGTATGATGCAGGTAATATTTTTGGGAGATTGTAAACCAGAGTGTTTTAATGGGCTAATGAAATAATGTCATGGTCTTTAACTGTCTTTAGTATATTTTATTGCTTCCGATGTATCTGTTCAAATCCAGAATTACAATGTCTCTCTGGATCATTTAATCTAATGGTTTAAATGAGATTAAACAGTACACAGCATCATTCATTGAGGCTATTCAGCACACACACACACACACACACACA
>NW_015602354.1:0-465 GCF_001515605.1 Sinocyclocheilus anshuiensis | reverse complement strand
TGTGTGAGAGAGTGTGTGTGAGTGTGTGTGTGTGTGTGTGTGTGTTACTGTATGTCTTGTAGCGCTGCATTAATCTGACCATTTCTTTGAAGTTCCGGTTGAATGTCCTTCCTTTTCATGTTGATTCAATGACAACAAACCTCAACCTTTTGACCCTTTGTCCTCTCAATAAAGAAACTATTATGAAAGCAAACAGACATTTCAAGATTGATTGTTTTATAAGTAATAAGTTAATAATAACAGATCACCTTGATTTTAGAAGGAAAAATCTCTTAATAGCTTAACTGTGGCTCCAAATCAGCAACGGAGAGCAAATGTTGTAGATGTTTCTCCTGAGAAAAACACCTCAGTAATCTCATATGTTTCTGCATAATTAAAAATAAAGCTTATTCAGAAGAACAAAAGTCAGAATTGCAAGGAAAAAAGTTACCTATTTCGTTAGTCAGTGGCAAAAAAAAAAAGAAA
>NW_015602353.1:0-466 GCF_001515605.1 Sinocyclocheilus anshuiensis | reverse complement strand
GCTGCTTCTGAGCTCAAGGAGGACGCGAGGAATCTACAAGCCGACAAGATGAGATCCAAGGCGAGGGCGAGAAAACTGGCCAAAAGTAGGTCCTTCTTGCGCTTCTTTCGCTCCCGGTACTTTGAACCCTCGCGCACATCACCAAAGTGTCATTTTCATTGATCAGTTCCTGCTGAGAGCACGTCTTTGTCCGGTGCGTTTGTTTTTCAGCCCCTCAATTGCATCGAAATCGCTCAAACTCTCCGTGATTCGCGGCGTCCACCCTTTAGACCAGATGCAGCCGTGGTGTGCTTGTTCAGAAGTTTCTTGTATATGTGATGGTGCTTTGGCTCAAATGGTCAGGAGCGCGTTTCCACGCCGCGCTGTTACACTCTCTTGTTTTAGCGAAAGTTAGCGAAGAGTTGTCGAAAGGGATAGTAACTTTTTTATTGAGTGGTTCCAGGTCTTGTGAAATCATATTCCTGCT
>NW_015602352.1:0-464 GCF_001515605.1 Sinocyclocheilus anshuiensis | reverse complement strand
CAGTGTCACATGATCCTTCAGAAATCATTCTAATATGCTGATTCTGGTTATTAATGTTGAAAACACTTTTGCTGCTTTTGTCCATTTTATGGAAACCGTGATACATTAATTATTTAGAATTCTTTGATGTATAGAAAGTTGAAAAGAACAGCATTTATTTGAAACAGATAACTTAGCTGTCACTTTCAATCAATTTCATGCATCCTTGCTAAATAAAAGTATTAATTTCTTATGATTTCTCATTTGTATATATGGTATTTCTAAAAGTACCTTTGAGTATCATAGCATGCCATAGTAATCAGTACTATGATATATCATAAGCATCATGGTATTACCATCTGATACAGCACACTTTTGTCAGTTACACTTTATTTTAAGTTGTCTTTGTTACAGTGTAATTATACATTTAAGTACTGAGAAGTATTAATTAACTACATGTACTTACTATATGGTTAGGGTTAGGA
>NW_015602351.1:0-466 GCF_001515605.1 Sinocyclocheilus anshuiensis | reverse complement strand
TACGAGAATACTTTTTGTGCACAAAGAAAACAAAAATAAAGACTTCATTCATCAATTTCTTCTATTCTGTGTCAGTCTTTGCCACGCGTTCACGAGATTACTACGATGCATGCGTATAGCGGTGCTGCTGATGTAGGAGCTGGCGTTCTGACGTAGAACCCAGATGCGCTACGACTTGTTTACAGACAGAAGATGCACGCTGTACATAAAACAGTCTTCGTAAACACGTCTGAAGATTTTGACAGAGGGGATGACTTGCAATTTTTTGCCTAGCCTTACTTATTTGAACCAGAATATACAGATGATGAACCAAGAGAGATAGATGTTCTACGTCAGAACGCCGACTCCTGTCAGCAGCACCACACGCATGCATCACGGTGCTCTTGTGAAAGTGCATCGAAGACTGACGTGGAAAAGAAGTAATTGTTGAAAGAAGTCGTTATTTTTCTTTTCTTTGCATACAAAA
>NW_015602350.1:0-466 GCF_001515605.1 Sinocyclocheilus anshuiensis | reverse complement strand
GGCACAGCCATTGAAACAGGCTGCAGCGGAAGTTTTTTATGCTACTATTTAAAAGAAGTAAAAGTGTGATAAAGGCCTATGAACTGAATTTTTATTTAGCCAAAAACTAAGTACACTGTTAAATATACATGCTTCTGAATGTTATATAATTGTTACATTAGGTGTTTTTTGAATTTAAATAATGTTTTTCTTTGCAGGACTACATGGTGGCAGATTTTACAGAGGTCTGTGGATAGAATTGGTTCCATCATTAATAGACAGCCCATTGACTTTGAATATCTTAGTTTCATATGCTGTCAGGAGTTACAGTTTCTCCGGGCTGGAGCATCATATATAGACATTCCCCAGTGTGTAGTGGATGCTCTAGAACAGTTATCCGAAGTTATCTCCAATTACCTTTCTCAGAGTATTGTCCCTCCACTGTTGGACAATGTAGCTGTGGCTGAATGGAGTGGAAATGTGGGGC
>NW_015602349.1:0-465 GCF_001515605.1 Sinocyclocheilus anshuiensis | reverse complement strand
GAGAGAGAGAGAGAGAGAGCGAGCGCGAGAGAGACTGTCTGACGACTGTACCGTTTGTTTGCCAAACACCACCTTGATGCGTTACACCGTTACGCCGTCTAAACCACTGAAATGTGGCAAATTCAGGACAGACCCGTGGAGATCTCTGGAGCTAGAGCTGGTAAGTGCCGACTATCTGTCTGCCTCCCGTTTATAAAGTGGATTGATCGATTAATGTTTTGATAACATAAAGGTTTGCTGAATGAGCGAGTCCAACTGTAAACTTGGCAGGCGAGCGTCAGCATATTCCCAACATCATTATGCCACATCAGCCCGGAAAATAAACTCAAAATATCTTCCCAAATAAGCTCCGCCTTGATAACGGCACACTTTGATAAAATGTCGGAATTGTATGATCGCTCGCGAGCTGTTTGGGGGTTGAAACAAAGCCGAAGGTGCACTTTTCGCGCAGGTTAAATATCTGCA
>NW_015602348.1:0-465 GCF_001515605.1 Sinocyclocheilus anshuiensis | reverse complement strand
GTGTGTTTGCTACATCTTTAGTGGTCAGGCTGTGTGTGTGTGTGTTTGCTACATCTTTAGTGGTCAGGCTGAATGTGTGTGTGTGTGTTTGGGACGGTCGTCTCGGAGGGGTTTATGTGAGTCCGATCTCCTCGAGGACGCTGCGGGGAGTCTCTGCTTCCTGTGGGAGGAAGATCAACACTTTCCCTGATCACACGCTCAAGCATCCAAATCACTCGAGAACACAACACATGCAAACCCTGAAACTCTGCTACACACACCAAGAAACACGGAATAATCAAATGTGGGCTTTGTTTTTGCTATAAAAAAAATAATATTTACCAAACAAAAACTAAATAATCAAATGTGGCCTTTGTTTTTGTTTTATAAAACAAATACTTACCAACAAATGATAATTCAAATTTTGGGTGCATTTTAAAAAATTCAAATGTTGCCTTTGTTTTTGTTACAAAAATCAATGTTTAC
>NW_015602347.1:0-465 GCF_001515605.1 Sinocyclocheilus anshuiensis | reverse complement strand
ATTGTGTGAACATTTCACAAGTCAGCGTGTGGATTTCAATGCGATTTTTACAGAGGCGTCGACGCACGTCCTGCATTGGTTAGCGTGCGCTCCAGCAAAACCAACATTAAAGAGAGTCAAAAACAGAGTATATTGTTTGCATTTCGTGATAAAACTGACATAATTTTAAATCTGACACTTGGTTTCATATTAAAAGTAACAAAAAACAAAGCTTGTGATTTATTGGGTAGCAGGCGCGCTACAAAAATTAATGTTAGGCTTTTTTTCTAAGCATCTACCGCCAAGCAAGATGATGCACGGTACAGGTTCTGATAATCATCACAGAATAAATGTGATATTTTATTGCATAATTACATATAGAAATACATGTTGTGTTGGTCATTTACTGATGGCAGTGCAGTACAAAGATTTACGAATACCGTTTATATCAGGGCTGTCCAAACTCGGTCCTGGAGGGCCGGTGTC
>NW_015602346.1:0-465 GCF_001515605.1 Sinocyclocheilus anshuiensis | reverse complement strand
GTAAACAATGTTTGGCTGAGCCAGCAAAATTGTTTAATTCAACTCCTATACACGTAGAAGAGGAAAATGCATGCAGGAATGGTGGTTTTCGCCGACAATTTCCTTTGAAATTGGCTTGGGCGTGCACAGTCCATAAAGTACAGGGTTTAACTGTTGATTGTGCTGTCGTTAGTTTAAAAAAAGTTTTTGCCGCTGGCCAGGCTTATGTTGCACTGAGTCGAGTAAGAAGTTTGTCTGGCTTGACTATTAAAGATTTGACTGAAAAAAGTATTTATTGTAATGAGAACGTTTTTGAGGCTGTACAAGAAATGCCATGTTTTATGGTACATGATGAGTTATATTTGACAGCACAACACAATTCTTTTTCACTGTTTTTGCTGAATGTACAGAGTTTGCGTTGTCATAAACAAGATTTGAATGTTTGTGTTCAACAGTTCAAACCTGCATGTATAGCTTTAACTGAAA
>NW_015602345.1:0-465 GCF_001515605.1 Sinocyclocheilus anshuiensis | reverse complement strand
GGACGAGGGCGAGCTGCTGGATGATGATGATGCGATTTCCTTGACATCATCTGATCCAGCGGCTAGTGGGTTCCTCTGCTGGGTTCTGCCCAGGAAGAGCGGGAGATGTCTGAGAAGGGCGAAGAAGTCGAGGCTGAGCCCTCTCAATCCTCCTGCCCTGCATATGATGAGCTGTTGGAGGTTATGGAATGCGCCACGGCGAGGCTCGACTTGCCGTGGGAGCGGGCCAAGAAGGTGGCGCCGCGGGGTTGTTTCGGCGAGCATTATCTCTCTAACCATAAACCGTGAAAGCGGCTATGAGAAGATGCCCCCTATAGAAGAGACACTAACTAGCTATCTCTCTGTGGGTGAGACATTCTCTCTCAAGGCTCCCTCCTTGCCATCTAAGCCCCTTTAGGTTACATCTTGCTTAAATGGCATGGCATACGCAGCAGCAGGTCAGGCTGTCGCTTCGTTGCACACGAT
>NW_015602344.1:0-465 GCF_001515605.1 Sinocyclocheilus anshuiensis | reverse complement strand
TATTCTATCCTTACAGCACTCAAATCAACTACCGTCACAATCACACTCAATTACAGCCTTATTTCTGTGTACACGGATGTTTCATTGAGAATTACAACCAACATGCAGATACACAGATACAGCCTCGAGCCTTCTTATTTGTCAAAACACATTTAATATAGATATTGCTACAGATCTGACAGGGTAAAATGAGTGAGAACAGCTGTGTCTCATGGCATCAAACATCTATACGGAGAAAACATGCAACAAAATTAGAAACAAATCATAATAAATAGTCTAATGAGAAACGGGGGTGTTCTTTTCTGTCCTAATGAGATGTGAGCAGTATTAGACCTCTGTGATTTCACTGGATCTGCACCTCTGTCCATCAGGACCTTTGTTTGCACTCTTTATTTGCATTTCAAAGAGAGCCCAGGGGAACCTGCCTTGCATATTTACATGCGATTAGCAACTTTAAATGAATAT
>NW_015602343.1:0-465 GCF_001515605.1 Sinocyclocheilus anshuiensis | reverse complement strand
TCCAGCCACTGATGTGCTTATTTTTCACCTCGGCCCACACAGAGCCAGGTTTTTCTTTTTTTCTTCCTCGTCCTCGTCTTTTGCATAGAGAGGAGAGCATTTCGCTGAATGGGGACCATATATAGTCAATTGGGGCCAAAGGAGTGCGGCCTTTGTGCTGCCAGAGTTCTGGATACAAAGCCAATGCGTTCCGTAATGAAACCACAAGGGTCATTGTGTTACAGAGCCAAGGCTGCAGCACATCACGTCGCTCAGTTTCTTACTGCAGCATCATAAGGCTCTGTGAAAGAAGAGCTTTAATTCAGTAGTCCAGTCTTGTGTAGACAGAGTTATTCAGTTGTACGTGCCAATTCCACTTGTCAGACTTTCTTTCTTCAAACCGTAAAGAGTTCTGAAAAGCTACAATCTAATGATGTCTAACACTATCCAGTATTTACTATGAAGCCTCGAACATAAAATACCATG
>NW_015602342.1:0-465 GCF_001515605.1 Sinocyclocheilus anshuiensis | reverse complement strand
TGTCTGTCTGTCTGTCTGTGTCTGTGTGTGTGTTCAGATGACGATGAGGAGACTCAAGCGCCCGTGGAGCCGGATGAAGAGGAAGAGGATGGAGAGAAAGACATATCGGCTGGGACAGAGGAGGAGTCACCGATGGAGCAGGAGACCGGAGAGGAGCTGGACCCGCTGGACGCTTACATGGAGGAGGTCAAAGAGGAGGTCAAGAAGTTCAACATGGGTACCATGAAAGGAGGCAATGACAAGGTATTTTACACGAATACCTCCTTCAAACTGAATGAAGTGATTCTGGAGCTGCTCTTTCCTGTACTGTAAAGACATGATCGGTGATCAGTGACCCGCTCCAGCCAGTCGTCTGATGCTTTAATGATGCTTTTGGGAGCCTGACGGCCCCAGCGCCCATTCACTGTCATTATATGATTATTCCAATATAGCTGAAAACATGAATTATGTGTCAGCAGAAAGGCA
>NW_015602341.1:0-465 GCF_001515605.1 Sinocyclocheilus anshuiensis | reverse complement strand
GGGGGCGATGACAGGTTATTACAGCTTTCATGCAAATCATCAGAGAGTTTGACAAGGACAAGCTTATGAGCTCATAGCTTTATTTCCAAGTGGAGAAAAAGCATAATAAAACATGTCAGTGTAGAATTTCGGTCAAGCTTGTGGCGAGCCGACCTGACGATCACACCCAGAATAACTGAAAACATATGGGACTGCAGCCACCTCCCAGTTCACACCACACAAAGCATTCTAAAAGCATTTATCTTCCCTGAAAGCAGCTTTTACTGACAACAGGACATAATTTTTGCAATTTGCATTGCTACGTGGTTGCTATGATGTTCTGCATGGTTGCTAACCTGTTACATTTACATTTGATATGCTATAATGAAAAGCGGCTTCATTCAAGATATAGTTTATCAGTTTATGCATTCCCTGGGAATCAAAATCAGGATTTTGGCATTGCTTGTGCTATGCTATATGCCCTGA
>NW_015602340.1:0-460 GCF_001515605.1 Sinocyclocheilus anshuiensis | reverse complement strand
GTATGTGTGTGTGTGTGTGTGTGTGTGTGTGTGCGAGCAAGCCTCCTGCCACCCGCTGCAGCGTGTGTCTGCCTTTAATGAGTCACTCAGGACACACACCGTTACCATGACACTAAGAAATGGAAGGAAAGTGAGGAATAAGGGAGAGCGAGCAAATAAATGACCTATAACTACATGGGTATGTATATGTATGCATACAGAATCCATTAAAAGCACATCTTGATCCACAACTTCAACATTTTTTATGATGAATCCCACTATTTGGGGTTAAACACACTGTATGTGTATGAGAGTGATGGTGTATGTATCCAGTAATGTGTGAGTGTATAAGTGAGTGTGCACCCTCAGGTGTGTAATAGTGTACTTATCCAGTGGCATAGGAGTGTGTGTTTGCACTGCGGCATTTTAGAGCTCCAGGCCCTTGCAGATTGGGCCGACCTGTAATTTCATGGTGGCCTGA
>NW_015602339.1:0-465 GCF_001515605.1 Sinocyclocheilus anshuiensis | reverse complement strand
TTCACTCACATTTTAGTTCTGTATTAGAGCAAAACAAAAAGAATTGCTAAATGAATAGAAATAAACCTAATACCTGTAGAATTTTGTTCTACTGGGTTACAATTAGATACATTATGTTGTAAATGGCTTTACACCTAATATTATTATACTGAAGAAACACATACACACACACAGTTCAATCAATAAGGAAAAAGTAATTTTAATTTTCAACAGATCACAAGAAAATAATGCACTGTAGTCAAAGCACTGATACTTCCAGATGAGTTAGAAAACAAAATGTAGGTGTCTGCCCTACTTTAGCCCATAGATGTGACTTGGATACTTGGTGAACAACTTGGAAACAATCAAATAGGTGCATAAAATGCAGGTTAATGTATGTATATATTATAACGATCAAAAAGTATTAACAAGCTAAAGAAAGTTTGGTAACACTTTAGAATACTGTTCCATCATTAATGAATAACT
>NW_015602338.1:0-465 GCF_001515605.1 Sinocyclocheilus anshuiensis | reverse complement strand
TCAGAATGAGAGTGCAAACAGCTGATAAAAACATCACAATAATCCTCAATTAAAATAGACTCCAGTACATCAATTTACGACTTAAGTGAAAACCTGCATGATTGAAAAAGAAAAAAAAATCCATCATTAAGATGCTTTTAACTTCAAAACAAGTCCTCTATACATTCTTTCTCCAGTGAAAAAGTCTTCTTGTCTGAATCAGGAGAGAAATATGCACAAATCAAGCAGCGTTTACAAGCGTACATAGTCCAAAACAGATCTAAACAAATATGTCGGTGGATTTTGATGTGAGAGAACAACAGGTGATGGACATTTTCACAGGAAGAAGTGTCATTATGTATTATGGACTCACATTTTTCCCAGAAGTGACAGTTTGAAGTCGTGATGATAGATTTTTTTCTTACAAACACGCAGCTTTTCATTTCACAAAACATTAATTGATGGACTGGAGTGGTGTGGATTACT
>NW_015602337.1:0-465 GCF_001515605.1 Sinocyclocheilus anshuiensis | reverse complement strand
CTATTAACAGCAATTATTATTTGATGCAATCAAACTTATAGCAAAGTTTGGTAGTTCTGTGTTGTTTCAGGGTTGGCATCATCTGAGGTCCTCTGATAACCCTGCTTCTTTTATGCTTTTCATATTGCATACCATCATGAACCCAATCATGAGTGAATTCTGTCTCTCTGCATTTTGTATAATCCCCATGTCTCCTGCTCCGGACCCTCCCAGATCAGTATTATCAGAATTATTTTATTTTATTCTGACAGTGAGGGATGAGCTTCTGCTTTGATTAATTGTGGGCCTGTGTTTGTAAGGACTGTGGAGATATTAATTGAATCTGATATTAAATATTACAGACAGAATTCAGTGAGAGGAAGAGATGCTGGGCTTGATTTAATACTTCTCTGCATGCTGAGATACAGAGGAGAGGGATGGAGAGATAAAAAATGGCTTTCCGTCTGGAAAAGAGAGAAGCGGAAG
>NW_015602336.1:0-465 GCF_001515605.1 Sinocyclocheilus anshuiensis | reverse complement strand
TGCTAAATTCCTCCAAAACTGTTCTGAAGAAGAAACAAACTCATCTACATCCTGGATGTCCTGAGGGTGAGTACATTTTCAGCAAATTTAAATTTTTGCGTGGAATATTCCTTTAAGCCTCTCCAAAAGTAGGTAAACTGGGCAAGTCTAAAGGGATTTTTGAAACAAAATCCATTGAAATGTGTTTGATTTACCTCAATAATACTTTGTTTCTCTGCAGAGTGTCTGTGGGTGCTGATATGTTGTTTTGCTTGGACGGCTGTACTGCTGTGATTGATACAGGCTCCTCCTACATCACAGGCCCCGCCTCCTCTATTTCCATTCTGATGAAAACAATTAGTGCTGTTGAACTGGCAGAGGGAGGGGTAAGTTCTGTTTAGCTAACCTTACGGACATTCAAAAATCTGTCTTTATTTAAATGTCCCATATTGTCAAAACTGAAATCTCCTGGCTTTTTTCATGATA
>NW_015602335.1:0-465 GCF_001515605.1 Sinocyclocheilus anshuiensis | reverse complement strand
TTTTTGCTCTCCTAAAAGTGATGATTCAGTTTCCACTTTTTCCACGGCAGCTGGATTTTGATTCATTGCTGGCTGCACTGGGAGTCTCTGCACTAACGAAAAAATTACTTTTTACCATTAACATATCAGATTTGACAAATCATCAGATCCGGGAGGAACTCGGGTGTTAAAGCCTGATTATCATGCAATAATCATTTTTGCAGCTGTATTTTCAGTGTAGAATTAAATCAATAGAATTAGTTTGTTGGAAGTAAGAGTGTGTTCATACTTGTTTGTATGTGTGCATATATGCTATTATCACCAAAAGCCCCCTTTGCAATGCAGAGATGCAGATGCAGAGTTTGTGATGATACACATATTTTTATACATATTTTTAATATATAGTATAGTTAGTTGAATTGTAATGTTATATTACCTTTTTCATTTTTCAGTTTTTATATACTTTTATATAGGTAGATCTATCTA
>NW_015602334.1:0-459 GCF_001515605.1 Sinocyclocheilus anshuiensis | reverse complement strand
TGTGTGTGTGTGTGTGTGTGTGTGTGTGTGTGTGGAGAGAGAGAGGAGCGGAGCGGCTGACACTTGCCCACCGTGCGCGCTGTAGTCACGTTGCGTCGAAGAGCTACACTGGAGTGAATTTAACAGCCTCAGCTGGGAAAAGTCTTTGACTGACGTCAGTTTCGGCAAGAAGCGGCATCCCAAGCTTGAATGAATGTGCAGAAGTCATTTATAGCCTATAAGGGATCCATTTTGAGAAGATGATAAAAATAATCAATTTCTATAAGAGTCTACTTTCATGAATTGCATGTGCCACTGTGAGATTTTGTGGGGGGTTTTTTTTTTATAAACTTAGGGATGTAATATAAAAAATCTTTAATAACAGGGTTGGTGTGCACAGTTCAGTGTACAGGTTAGACATGACTAGCCTCAAGGTCATGGTCAGTGTTGGGGAAAGTTACTTTTAAAAGTAATGCATTA
>NW_015602333.1:0-465 GCF_001515605.1 Sinocyclocheilus anshuiensis | reverse complement strand
GCCTTTTTGCACTAATAAACTTTGAAAGCCTATGTGTTTGGCTCTACGCAGAACTGAAGTATGCCTTGGGCTTCAACTTCACGATATTTTAGAAATTTGAAAAGAACAACCCAAAAGGTAACAGTGATGTTTTTTTGCCAATACAGTCAAAGTCAGTTGGGTCCAGTCATTATATAGACAAAAACATTCTTTAATATATCATCTTTTGTGTTTCACAGAAGAAAAGTCATCTAACAAGTTTGGAACAGCATGAATAAATGACAGAATTTTCATTTTTGGGTGAACTATCTCTTTAGGAGCAGTTGATGAAACTCACCCAGTATTGACATGCATCTCCTCTTGCTGGTGAAGTCCAGGAGGGCCAGGAGCTGATAGTTTCGCGTGAGGCCCATCTCACTGATGGTGAGGGTTTCTCGTGTACGAGAGAGAAACACCCAGCCGAGCTCCCGCGCTGCACACACCAGA
>NW_015602332.1:0-465 GCF_001515605.1 Sinocyclocheilus anshuiensis | reverse complement strand
GGGGCCGGTGCCACCCCTGGCCACCACATAGACACGCCCCTGGTTATAGTGTTTGAGAAGGAAACCTGTTTGAAAACAGCCATAATTTTTGCAATTCAGTTTGGTAATGCCACATTAAATTAACCTTCACTGCCTTGAAATTCAGTTCTGAGCACGTTTTTTTTTGAGTCAGTCTTCTGAGCCATAAGTGCATGCTGATTGGTGGATGGCATCAACGTGCACAATCCTAAAACAGACAGTATCCTGAGCTGTGACGTCATTGGGGACTGGGGGAAAATAGTCCATTTCATGCTTTCAGAGCCACAGTATCACAATAATTCCAAAGTAACAGTCCATCAATTAATGTCTTGAGAAGTGAAAAGCTGTTTGTTTGTAAGAAACAAATACATCATCCCTTGCTCTCCTCTGACATCAAAATCCACCGATGTACAGTATTTGTTTAGAACTGTTTTGGCTTGCAAACGG
>NW_015602331.1:0-465 GCF_001515605.1 Sinocyclocheilus anshuiensis | reverse complement strand
AGGTTTGGAACGACATGAGGGTGAGTAAATGATGACAGAATTTTCTTATTTGGGTGAACTATCCCTTTAATTACCTCGTACAAGTATTTTTTTGTTTGCTTTGCTAGCTAAATTAGAATTAGTTTATCTGAAGACTCATCAGAGTCTATAAAAATCTGTTTTATGTAACTGGTTCTTTATAGGTGAAAAACCATGTAATTTTACCTGCTTGCTCGTGTTGCCATGACAGTGGATCCAAACCAACAGCAAAGGTCGAGCCGAACATGAATTATGCTGACAGCCTCCTGACAGACCTGCCGTGAGCGCTGCTGATTGCTGTACTTATTCATTGCAATCAGTTTCCCCTTGATGACTTGATTTACTTTATTCAGTCAGATCCCTCTGCTCTCTTCAAGCACATGATTTGAGTCATGTCTGACATATAAATATCGTATAGCCTATCTGCAGGAGAGTATGATTTTTTTT
>NW_015602330.1:0-465 GCF_001515605.1 Sinocyclocheilus anshuiensis | reverse complement strand
GTGAGAGAAAAAACAAAAAACAAAGAAAAATGGGGTGGCATTGTTTTATGTCATAAGTAGTACAAATTAACATATGTGAAAGATTGAATAGGCTAATGATCTCCCCTAGAGGTCCACCGATACTGGTTTTTGCTGATAGCCATAAGTAAAATACAGTTGATAACTTATTAATCGCTAATAGTTTTATAAATCAATAAGATAAATGAAAACGTTCCACTTAATATAAAATAGTGCTTGTACATGTTATGTGTTGTAAAGACTTACTGTAGAAAGTAGAACTTTTTTTCCACAATAAACAAAAGAAAATGTGCACATTAACTCATGCGCATAGTAAATAAAATGGTTTGTAGTTGTTTATATAGATTTCATATTTAAAATTATTTTGATAATTTATTAAAAAAATCACTTCTATACAAGTAAAAAAAAAAAATTGTACTTTAGATAGCAACTTCTCCATGATTTGCT
>NW_015602329.1:0-465 GCF_001515605.1 Sinocyclocheilus anshuiensis | reverse complement strand
GAGTAGAGTAGAGTAGAGTAGAGTAGAGTAGAGTAGAGTAGAGCAGAATAGATTATTGATAACTCTGATCATTTGATTTCTGACTGGTATCTAATCTGAGCACAATTTGAGACACTGTTTGAGATCTTTTCTGAAACTCTAAAAGAGACACACATGAAATTATTGGGGTCTCTTTTCCCAAGAAAAATATCTTAGAAAGTCTCCATGTTCAATCGCATTCTTTTCTTGGAGTCACAATCGACATTAAAGAGATCTCATTTGTGCCTGTTCTTTCCTATGGCTTCTTACAAACTCTTCATACCGCATCCATCCATCCACGCTGCTCTCCCGCCCACCACCCCTCATCTCCATCTCTCTCTCCCTCCCTGCGGACACAGATGTGCCAGAGCTGGTGAGTTGTAAGCCGGGTGCGTTGGCACAGAGCGAGAGCTACAAAGAGCGTCTGATTGGAAGCAGCGGGTGAGG
>NW_015602328.1:0-465 GCF_001515605.1 Sinocyclocheilus anshuiensis | reverse complement strand
TGTGTGTGTGTGTGTCTGTGTGTGTGTCTGTGTCTGTGTCTGTGTATGTGAATGTGTCTGTGTGTGTGTCTGTGTGTCTGTGTGTATGTATGTATGCATGTATGCATTTATCCAGTCATTTATACATGCATGCAACGTTTGCTTTGATGGTTACAGGCGTCTGTGCCCGGTAATTGACTAATATGATGTGCTATGAAATTACAGTCTGTTCCTGAAATGCTTCAGACGATTCTATGAAGGTATATTTTGGGTAGATGTATACACATTCATTGTTGCGTTTATTGAAAAGACAGGAACATTGCGCACCACAATTTCAGACACCTTCATGAAATCAGACGTTAGTGGTGGTAAAGTAAAAAGTAAAAATAAAATCAAGTGAGACTAAAATAATCCTTTCTGAATTTGTGTGTGCGCGTGCGCAAATTACATCTACCAAGTTTTACATTTGCCAACTGTACTGCTACT
>NW_015602327.1:0-464 GCF_001515605.1 Sinocyclocheilus anshuiensis | reverse complement strand
GTGTGTTAGTGTGTTAGTGTGTGTGTGTGTTTGTGTACCGAAGGGGAACTCTGGCAGGTCGATGAATCCCTGGCAGCTGCAGTCTGGTGTGTGATACGCCAGCGGCTGCGTCATATAATGCGCCTTCAGACCAGCTTTCTCCACGCCGGCCTTCATCATGGCCACGGTCTTCACACAGGTCATGGGGTCAAAGTGACAGTTCACACCCACAATATCAGCGCCTGGAGCACAAACACAGAACATCAGAGCATCAGGATCCATCCACGCTGAAGAAGTACACTTCAAACACCTGGATGATGCATTTAATTAACCAAAAAAATGAAATGTGAATCCTACTTTGCATAATTATGCACTATTCTATGTCATTTATAGTGTAAACTGTGTGAGTGGTCAAAGCAGCAAAGCTGTGTTCGCACCAAAATAAGTGCACTGTGTGTGTGTGTGTGTGTGTGTGAGTGAGTGAG
>NW_015602326.1:0-465 GCF_001515605.1 Sinocyclocheilus anshuiensis | reverse complement strand
GCGCTTTTAGGTATACAGCGACCTCTGGCGGTTCTAGTGTTAAGAACATATATTTATGTTCCTAAATTGCTATTGTTTTAAGGACGAAAAATAGGAGAGTATAGAACTTATATGACCATGTCTAATAGGGAATTTACCTGGAAATCATCCACAGATGGAGCGGTTCGCTGTGTTGTGCGTCTACGGTGCCACTGGTGCAGCGTGTTACGGGTCTCAGAGCTCAGCACACGAGCTGCCTGGTCCTCCTGGAAGTTCTTGATGAGAGACATTGCCCCATATGCACTGGTCAAGTAATAGCCTCCTACAATCAGATAAAAAACTGGAACATTAAAAAAAGTTTGATACCCAATGAAATTGTGTAATAACTTCAGCAGTTATTGCAGTTGCGCAGTATTTGTGACGAATATGTGGAAACCGGGGTCTAATGTACCTTCTCCATGAAGCAGTGATGGGTCCAGTAACTCC
>NW_015602325.1:0-465 GCF_001515605.1 Sinocyclocheilus anshuiensis | reverse complement strand
TACAATATGAGAATTAACTGCACAATTACTAGAAATGTGGTATTGTACAATTTGCATACATACAAAAAATGTGGAAAAAGACACCCCCCAGAAGTTTCCAACTATGCATACTTACTAACATAAGGCTTTTATACAAACATGCTAACAAACTCCAAAATCTGATCACTTTTTACTGTAATTTTGTTTTGGCCTTAGGCATATGGGACAATGCACACTGAGCCATATTGCGCCATCAGCCCATTTTGCGGTGCTGTTTCTTGGCCACCGTAGATGATTCTTTAAAACAGACATAAGACCTTTATACTAGAGCTACTGCTCTGACACAATCCAAATTGTTAGCACTTTTTAATTTTCCAATTTCTTTTAATTGGCTTTTGAACTTGGCATATCTTCCTGAGAACCAGAAAAAAGTGAATTTTGTTGTTTGTCATTACATTGGTTGGAGCATAAGAAACAAATGGAGAA
>NW_015602324.1:0-465 GCF_001515605.1 Sinocyclocheilus anshuiensis | reverse complement strand
TAGGGAATATTAAGAATTCCTTGTGTTTGTATGTTTCTCTGCTCAATGCCACAGAGAAAACTTATGCTCTCTTTCTTTTCCACTGACCTAGATTCCAGGGAGCGGCTCGGTTTGGAAGAGCCACAGACCTTCACGAGCACTGGCTGCATATACAAAGTATATGCACTTATGTTTTATTACATTCATTATGAATGAACATTCTATGTGATTCATTGGTCATAGGTCTCCTAACATGGTGCTGTTTTGTGGTGAGGTTTATATGCATTCTTTTGGAAGGCTGAGATAATGTATTTTAGGCTCCGTGGCTTGTAAAGTATCAGTCGTAGGTTACATTGTGGGCTACTGGCTAATATTATGAACCTCATTATCATCAGCATTCATTACCGCGGGAAGTAGGGGTGCTGCAGCACCCCCTGGCTTGGAGCTAAAGAAAAAATGGGGGTGCTAGGGGTGCGGTGTTAAAAA
>NW_015602323.1:0-465 GCF_001515605.1 Sinocyclocheilus anshuiensis | reverse complement strand
TGGGTTCAATTCCCAGGGAACACACATACTGATAAAAAATGTATAACCTGAATGCACTGTAAGTCGCTTAAGCGTCTGCTAAAAATAAAATAAATTAAATTAAATGCTAAAGTGCAATGTGATGTAGAACTAAAACATTTAATAATTTAATAAATATAAGCTCAAAAATGGTTCACAGCCTTTTGTTTTTGTGTATTTGTAATATGCTTCCCAGATGTTGATTAGTGCACTATACATGCTATGCATGCTTATTTTAGACTACAAAAATTATTTTAATCATATATTTGTACAAATTATAATAAAGTAATATTGCAATGCAACAATACTATTGAGAACAAACCGTTTACAAACATATTACTGAAGACACCATTTCAGAAAGTAAATACATTTGAAGTGTTGAAGTATTTGAAATATTGATGAAAACTTTGATGAAAGGTTTTGATCCACTTCAAATGTTAACTACTG
>NW_015602322.1:0-465 GCF_001515605.1 Sinocyclocheilus anshuiensis | reverse complement strand
AAACTCACACTCTCACACACAGACACACACACACACGCGGGTGCCTGCAGGTTCAGAGTGAATGGACTGATATGATTGTAGATGTCACTGTGACCCAGAAGGCCTCACAACTAGTTTCTCTCTGAGCACCGATGCAACCAAAACAGCTCAGCAATATTCAGATTTATGCTCTATTCTAATATTTTGAATATTACATATCATATTTAAATATAAAATAAAAATAATATTGTAATGAATTTGCATTATTAACTTTTTTGTTTTACCTGTATTTTCTGTATTTTGTGTAAATTTTTTGCATAATTTTATTATTGTTTTAAATATTTCATTTTTGTATTATTTTACATTTTTGACATTAAAAGAATTACATTCAATTAAAATGTATGGATTTACGTCATCCTTTTCATGAGGTTTCTCTGCTTTCTTCATCTAATGCTGTATAACATGCTATCATTTTGAATATTACAT
>NW_015602321.1:0-465 GCF_001515605.1 Sinocyclocheilus anshuiensis | reverse complement strand
CACCTGGCTCTGGCACGCACTAGCATGCCTGCTTTTGGCCTGAAAGTGGTAACGCAGCTAATCATAACTTATTAGCCTATAGCAACTTTACAAATGTCCTTTCGCGTCACATTTCTATCATGATTATTTTTTTTTGAATGATTTACTTTAAATGATTTTTTAATTAACTTTAATTTCAGACCTGATGGAAGAGAATGAGAAGAGGGAAGAACTGAATGAAGCGGAGGAGAAACATCATGTCAAAACTAAAGATAAATCTTTGAGTTGCTCACTGCAAACAAGAGCCAAAAAATCTTTCAGCTGCCCTCAGTGTGAAAAGAGTTTCTCATCCAAACAAGGTGTTAAGTATCACATGATAATTCATACTGGAGAGA
This sequence comes from Sinocyclocheilus anshuiensis, assembly GCF_001515605.1. NCBI lineage: Eukaryota > Metazoa > Chordata > Actinopteri > Cypriniformes > Cyprinidae > Sinocyclocheilus > Sinocyclocheilus anshuiensis. The sequence continues at coordinate 91 of NW_015602321.1, read as the reverse complement.
AACCGTACCCATGTGATCAGTGTGGAAAGAGTTTTAGACAAGCAGGAGCTCTTAAATTACATCATTTTAAATTACACCAGAAAACACACAG
>NW_015602320.1:0-465 GCF_001515605.1 Sinocyclocheilus anshuiensis | reverse complement strand
GCAAAACACATCAGAGTGAATAACGGTAAGACCCTGCATGTGTGCGAGCTGATTCTCAAGTAACTGTGAAGAGATACATCAGAAAAACCAGAACAAAACTCACCTGTCGTAATGTAATCTGTAGGGGAAAATAAGCGGATCGTTTCGGTCCTGAACACTTGACAAAAAGCATCTGAGGGTAAAACGTTGGCTGCTATTAACTACTACTGATCTTAATGCAATCTGATCGTGTCCAGAAAGCATGACATGGAAACATCTGATAAACTTGTACTCAAAAGCATCTGGGCTTCATTTTTTAGTTTGAAAATATACGTTTTGTGATGCAGACAAGGATTCTCCATTTAAACCTCATAACACTTTACATCATGTAATCATCAAACACTACAGAGTTAAAACTATCAAAATTAGGGTTAGTATGAAATCAAAACTGACCCTGTTTACATCTTACTGTACACAAAATATTAT
>NW_015602319.1:0-465 GCF_001515605.1 Sinocyclocheilus anshuiensis | reverse complement strand
TAGATCCTCCCTATAGCTCTTGTCATTAACTCTATAACAGCTGCTAATGCACTAAATTGTACTATAATGAGCAAGTGAATTGTAAGCAATTACAGAGTTAAATTGAATAAATCCTCAGAGCAATAAATTGTCCTTTCTCTTTACTTCAGATGTAATTGATGCATATTCATATGGAGACCCACGCATATAATTCTCAGGGAAACAATTCTGTCTTCCATTTAGATAGATTCACTAACACTTTCGAGATCTGGTATTAACATCAAACAGATAATATTAAAACATTACAAATATTAAAACATATACATACACAGCACTGACTAATCCGTTTTAAATGTATAGGTCTATAACACACAGTTTTAAATGGGTAATAACATGCAGTTTGGGATTTTTTTATATAAAAGTAAAACTGTATATATAAATACAAACATTAAAATACTCTCTCTATTATATATATATATATATATA
>NW_015602318.1:0-465 GCF_001515605.1 Sinocyclocheilus anshuiensis | reverse complement strand
ATAATGTGTTTTTGAAAACATGCTGAGGTTATACAACGTAAACTTGTTTGCAAGTAAAATGTGAACTAAAAAAATAGTTTTTCATAGTGTTTTTATTAATTTTTATTTATTTGATATGAATAATTTGATCTTTGTTCCAAATGCAAAGAGAAAATAATCAATTAAGTACATCTCATTTGTCAAATGCATTTAATGCATTATTAAATTTAAATGTAATATGTGTCATAATTTATGTTTTTAAGCCACATGAAAACTTTTTGGGTTCTGTTTATTAAACAACCAAAAATATGAATCGGCACAATTGTTTTCAACATTGATAACAGTAATAAATGTTTTTTTTTTCAGTATATTAGAATGATGTCTGAAAGATAATGTGACACTGAAGACTGGAGTATGAAAAAAAAATAATACTCCATGATGCTGATGCTGAAAATTCAGCTTTGCATCAGAGGAATAAATTACATT
>NW_015602317.1:0-465 GCF_001515605.1 Sinocyclocheilus anshuiensis | reverse complement strand
TAGTGTCTGAAAGGACATTTTCCAATCTTTGTACTTGAGAGGGTCACCAGCAGGCTCTGGTACTGGTAGACGGCTTATGTTAATGGTCTCCGCTAACGCTCTAGCCAGTGCTGTGGTGCTATCTTCTTGTGTGGCATTGGTTGTAGGTTGCCACCTTGTGGTCTGTTGTGGAGCAGAAAACTGTCGCAGATTTGCAGTGGGTTGTGATGGTGCGAGCTGAAGTTCAGGCAGACTTACTGGGTTAGGAGCAGCTTTTCTTTGTTTAACATTGTCGTGTAGGAGGTCTGAGATTTCTTCGTCTGAGTTGATTTCTTGCTCATACACTTTCAGTCGTGCTTTGGCAGCATTCATTTACAGTTTCTAGACGTTCTAGCTCTCTTCGCTTCTGTTCTAATGCTTTTAGTTTTTCAGCATTTTTTGCTTCTTGTTTTGCTAATCTTTGTCGGTTTTCTACTTCGAGGTTTT
>NW_015602316.1:0-465 GCF_001515605.1 Sinocyclocheilus anshuiensis | reverse complement strand
TGCCCCCCTGGGAGTTGGTGCCCTACGCAAACTGCGTACTCTGCGCATAGGGAGCGGCGGTACTGATTCAGGTCATTGCACACATAGTGACAAATGGTGGGGCATGTTGTCACAATGGCTTCTGCCAATCAATAGTCTATAATAGGCTTTTCAACAATATTTTATACAGTTATGAAACTAAATAATGCAGGTGACACACAAAATGGGTTTAAAAAGTAACATACACAAATATAAAGCCATTGATTTGGCCAACAAAATATTGTAATTAATAAATTGTATATACACTACCATTCAAAATTTTGGGGTCAGTAGGATTTTTTTTATTAGTAATAATAAATGCTGTTCTTTTTAACTTTATATATACATTTTTTTTTAAATCCTGAAAAAAAAAAAAAGAATCTCGGTTTTCACTAAAAAAACAAAGCAGCACAACTGTTTTCAACATTGATAATAAGAAATGTTTCT
>NW_015602315.1:0-465 GCF_001515605.1 Sinocyclocheilus anshuiensis | reverse complement strand
TTTGTATTTATTTTAATATTTCATATTTGAGAAATTTGAAATAATTTGAAAATGAATTAAAAATAAATGTAGAAAATAAATATATTTATACTTTACCGTAGTTTGAAATCACAAATTTAAAGTTTGTCGATTACGCGATACATGCGATCATGCAGGATACAAATTCACACTTCACAAGATCACAGCTGTATTCAACTAAGTCTGCAAGGTTTGTGAAATGAAATGTTAATATCGGCCTTGGCGATGTATCAGTCAATCGCTAATTACAGGAGTAAATTACATTTTAAAATTCAGTATTCATTTAATTCATTTTAATATTCAAATAGAAAATAGTTATTTTAAATTGTAATATTTCATAATTGTATTTTTACTGCATTTTTGATCAAATAAATGCAGCCTCGCTTAGACTTCTTTAAAAACATGTCAAAAATCTTAAAGACCCCACACTTTTGAACGCTAGTGTAT
>NW_015602314.1:0-465 GCF_001515605.1 Sinocyclocheilus anshuiensis | reverse complement strand
GTGTTTCCCAATAAACCACTTCATGTCTTTGTCAAACTGGTAGTTTTAAATAGGAAAATCATTTAACTTTTGTGACGTCATAAAAACAACTAAAACGGCAGCAGATTTAAATGAGTTAGATATCCATCTCTACACATTCCACTGTTTATTATAAGTCAGTACAGCAGTCCAGCTCTGCTAAATAGCCTATAAAAATGCTATAAAGCACACAGTAAGAGCAATATCGCAACGCAGACCTTAGTTCACATATCAGAGACTAAATCTTTTAGAGGAAGGATGGTCTTTACTACTGTGCTTTATATTTTCATGGATGTGTACTTCTCTAAATATTTCGATTATAAAAATAAATAATGATGTAATAAGTATTAATAGTTATTTATAATAATATATTTAAAATAATATATGCACCTATAAATATCATAACATTTTATATAAAAATAATATCTGTAAAATAATGCAGTCATA
>NW_015602313.1:0-465 GCF_001515605.1 Sinocyclocheilus anshuiensis | reverse complement strand
TATTTTTATTCAATAATAAAAAAAAAAAACGTATGTATTCAGAGTAACAATTTGAATATAGAGTATATATAAGTTGATTTGACAAATTAACATAAATGTAATAATGTCTTAATATTTGGTTTGTTAGCAATGCTCAAGCTCATTGAACTCCACACGTCTGTGTAAAACCTAATGTTCTCAAGTGTGATTTAAAAATGAGCAGAAGAGCATCTTAAACCAAAATTATTTCCAGGTTTAAATGAGATTATGAATTTGATTTGAATTTTGACCCCATCACATGTTTAAAATGATTACAATAATCATAAATGATTACTTTAATGAGTTTAAGATGGATAATGATTTGACAGAGCAAGTCTTTATCTCAGTATTGCCACAGACTCTAATATTTCCCTGTTCGCATGCATCTAATTGCACAAAAATTCAGTTGGTGCAGGTTAGACATTGTGTGTGTGTGTGTGTGTGTGT
>NW_015602312.1:0-465 GCF_001515605.1 Sinocyclocheilus anshuiensis | reverse complement strand
TTTTTTTTATTGAAAGTCAATGGAGCCCAATAACTTTAACTAAAAAAATAAATACATTTTTTTATGTTAATTGAAATAAAATAAATGAAACCTATTTTAAGTTAGTTGGCTAAGGCAACAATTTTCATTTATTTCTAAGACTGAAATAAATGTCAATAAAAACAGTTATACCTTACAATTAGGTCCCATTAGTTAGCATTGGTTAATGCATTAACAATGAGCAATAGATTTCTTAAAATATTTGTTAATCTTTGGTAACTTCAGTTGATAAAAATACAACTATTAGTTCATATTAGCTCAGGTCCGTTAAATAATATAAACAGATACAACTTTTGATTTTAGTAAATGTTGAAATCTACTACGATTTCACATCACCTGACAGCAAAAGATTAATAATTGCTTTAAAAGTATTTTTCAGTGTTAGTTAACTAATGTTAACAAATGGAAGTCTTACCATAAAAAAAA
>NW_015602311.1:0-465 GCF_001515605.1 Sinocyclocheilus anshuiensis | reverse complement strand
GAACTGGAAATGTCATTTTTCTGACTGTTTATGCTCCCCCAGCAGCTACAGCTGTTCAGGCCCCTCTTCCGAATCAGACTAATTGATAGACTAAATACTTTGGATGTGAGCAGGTGTTTTGGTCTTTATAGTTAATGCTTTACGAGTCGGCACAATCTGTGCTATTATGAGTAAGTCTTTCATTTGTAATTCAGAACATCCCAGGAGTTAGTGTGTTTAATAGGCCCTGCTGGTGAAATCATTCAGCCTTCCCATCAGCACGCAGATAATGATAATGTATTCAGCATGTAATTTCGGTCTTCTTGTGTACAGAGATGCCCTTTCCTTTCTTGGCAAATACCAGTAGGTCTATAGAGCAGATGTGTCACTCCAAAAACACAGAGACTTCAAAGCATGTAATGATGAATGTTAAAGGAATGAAAATTGTCCTCATTTGCTTGGCCATCATGTCGTTCCAAAGTGCTT
>NW_015602310.1:0-465 GCF_001515605.1 Sinocyclocheilus anshuiensis | reverse complement strand
GCTCCAATAATGATATAAAGGTAACATAAAAGTAGTCCGTACTCAGATATCACTGAATAATGCTTTACATTTCTATATGTTCCTCACATGATACTTTATGGTGATTTTTGGTGCTGTACATTGTTTTGGAAAAGAGCAGCTCAGAGATTCAGTGTGGCACAGAAGAAAATATATCAGTTTTGGAATGACATGAGCGTGTGTAAATGATGACAGAATTATTATTTTTGTGTTAACTTCATATTTAAAATATACCAGAAAAGCCTACGGCGGATTCTTTTGTGACACCTTATGCCATATAATGACACCATGCCACATTTTTCTAACCATGACTTTAAGCAATATGTCTACACGTAAAATTAGTACAAAAAAAAATAAAAATAAAATAAATAAACAATAGATAAATAAATGAGCAAGCCAGCCTACCTGGAGATATTAGTAAAAAAAAAAAAAAAAAAGAAAATTACA
>NW_015602309.1:0-465 GCF_001515605.1 Sinocyclocheilus anshuiensis | reverse complement strand
ACTGTTCGAATAGGTACAAGACTCTGAGGATTACAACACAGCAGCACGCGCAGTGTCTCGTTCCCTCCTTTCAGGGAACAGTGGTTACGTACGTAACCGGAGACGTTCCCCATCAAGTTCGGTCTCTCGACACTGCGTAGCTTACGCTTGGGGAACACATACAATCCCACTGTGTTGTATTCCACATACCCGGTGAGAAGAGTCTAATGAGCCAGACCCAATAGAGCTGAGCCCGTTAACTGCTTCATAGAACACTCAGGAAAACCAACTCCCTCCAGCTCTAGTCGAGCGGGACTAAGCACAGTAATAAAGCACAACACTACATATGGACTGGCCGCAGCGCTGCTGGAGCCATGTACATATACAGCATTTACCACTTGATACATAAGAAAAACATCACACCTACCGCAGCTCGAACGTATGTAGAGAGCCGCTGACTATAATTATTATAGGCATGTCTTGGGT
>NW_015602308.1:0-465 GCF_001515605.1 Sinocyclocheilus anshuiensis | reverse complement strand
TGCAGAACAGAATGCAGGCGAAGACTGTTTACCCAACTCTCAGAGTGGATAGTGAAATTTATGACAGTACTGACAGTTTATGTCAGTACTGACTGCGCCCTCTGCTGGACATTAATGCTTCCATTCATAAAGGCCTTGTTTCAAAACCCAGTTAGCTGCCTTCCTTGTATGACCATTTTGGGGATGATAGGCGTTAAGAAAACGTGATGGGTAAGGGATCGCGATGTGTAGGCTTGAAACAGGAATTGATATCTTGCCAAATATCTTCCAGTTCTGTTCTACAAGGCATCATATGATCTTTGCACGCATGTGACCACAAAGTAAAACAGCCATACGCTCTATTTAATATTTTTCCTTTGGGTCAGTCATCTTAGTGTCAGGTCCATGTTTTCTCTGTTATCGTTTTGTATTTTTTGTGATGACTGAGAGAAATATTTGCCTGAAAGCATGCATTTCTCAGTCCTT
>NW_015602307.1:0-465 GCF_001515605.1 Sinocyclocheilus anshuiensis | reverse complement strand
CTGAAATGACGGGAACAAACAAACACACTTGCGAAACTCCGTTGCTGTCCCAGAAAAACAAACTGCATCTACTGTTCCCTTAACGCTGGGTTCTTTAGAAAGCTGAACAAGGGTAAGGGTATCTTTCCCTCACATCCAAAAGACATTCAAAGTCCTGTGCAGCGCTGCTGATGACTTCCGTGACGCGAATGAAGCACGTTGATGGGCTGCTCTCGCTCTGGTTGATGTGTGCGCACTCTTCCTGGGGAAGTGCCCATAAAAGGAATTCTGCCCTTCATGACATCATGAAGGGCCATGCTCCAAAAAAACTTTCCAAAACTTATACAAACCTGGAAGGAGTGTATTTGGCACAGAAATACTCCATCATGCGTCCAAATCGTTTTTTGAAACTTTGGCCATGTTTAGCAGAAGAATCCAACTAACTCTTTAACAGTGTAAATAAGTCAGAATGCATGAAATAGCATT
>NW_015602306.1:0-465 GCF_001515605.1 Sinocyclocheilus anshuiensis | reverse complement strand
CACACACACACACACACACACACAAAGAATTCCTCTAAAGTTACTCCATGCACTCATATGCACTCACAGAAAGTGTATCATGTTAGGGAGGCCGGGGGCTTAGTATTTTTTTAATATTATTATACCCTATCATAAAGGAGAGGAAAGCAATTACAGCCAAATGTTTAATAACATCAGACAGGTTTCACTCTTCTTATCTCGGTTTTGGCACTGTGTGTCGATCAATTACTATTCTGGAGACAATTTAGAGGTTGTTGCATATTTCACAGGGCAGCACAGGCCAAATAAATCTCTTTTGTTGAAGCAGGAATGCAAGGTTTTGAAGACTTTGATATGTGATCTGTCGAGATGAACTGGAGGCAGTTGAAAACTGAAATCTGTTTACAAAATTCATTCTATTATTGCGATACACAGATTCCTAATTCAGAGTGAATAGTTTTCTAATCTTACCAGGCTTGCTCTGTT
>NW_015602305.1:0-465 GCF_001515605.1 Sinocyclocheilus anshuiensis | reverse complement strand
CGCGCTGGTCTGAGGAAGAGCCTCTGAACACAGAGAAACACACTCACTGCGAGCCCAAAACTATTACTGTTGTGCTACTACTACATCACAAAGGCTGATTTAAGCATGGAAATGTATACACCGTGTTTCAGAGCGCAGCACTGTGTTCATTTACACGTGAGCAGCTCATGATTTGGTGTTTCCAGCATCTCAGACCAACTCTGTTCAGAGTAAATGATCCACATGAATCCATCAGCATCTGCTCGGAGCCTGAGACGCTTTAACGTGCATTTGAGAACGAAACATCTCCAAACATCGGCACAAACTTGAAAGGAGAAGCACTTATCAACTAAAAAAAAGCTTTATAATTCCTTGCAGCTGTCTGTCAAAATAAAAGTTGGTTTAATTTGAGAAGAAATGAAGACAGCTATAAATATTAGTACTGTAATTGTACGATTGTAATGTAAGAATTATATTATTTTTCTT
>NW_015602304.1:0-462 GCF_001515605.1 Sinocyclocheilus anshuiensis | reverse complement strand
TTTCTCTGGGGTTTTCTCTTTCACTGCCTTTCTTTATTCTTTTCCATAATTTTGTCTCTTGTTTCCAAACCCGCAGCATCCCTCCGGGTGACTACATGAGCATAACTTGCTGAAATGTGGAAGGGCTTGATGTTTTCATTAGAGGGTCTTTTTTTCAGATACCTTTCAGTGAGATCATGCCCTGGGGAGGATGCGAGAGTCCCGCGCAGAATCGACACTAGCCACATCGTTAATCATCAGCATCAGCGTGTACTCATCTTTGCTAGCTTTACACATGGAAGTCCCATTTCATTCATAAAGGCACAGTGATGGGGAATTATCCGCCAGAGGAACAAACTGCCACCATGGAAGAACACGACAAATATGTTCTGATAGCATGTGGGAAATTTCTGCATTCCTGTCCACGGCTAAATATAACACACACACACACACACACACACACACACACACTCTCTCTGCATT
>NW_015602303.1:0-465 GCF_001515605.1 Sinocyclocheilus anshuiensis | reverse complement strand
AACACTACTAAGAATTGAAATTATTATATATTTTTAAATCAACAACATAATTAAATGGAAGTAACAAAAATACTAATATGATTTTTTTATAAAAATGAAGTAAACAAAAAAAATAGTAGTTCGTTTAAATATTTATTGATCGATTGTTTAATTTATACAAATGTGTTTGTACATATTGATAATATTTATTTTACTTCATTTTATTTATGCAAATTTAAATACAGAATAATAACTATATATACATTTTTGATAAATAGTACTGTTTTTAAATGACACTTACTGGAATACAACACTACTAAGAATTTAAAATATATATTTTTTAAATCAACATAAATGGAAGTAACAAAAATACTAATATTATTTTTTAATAAAAATGAAGTAAACAAAAAAAAAAATTGTAGTTCGTTTAAATATTTATTTATTGATTGTCATTACTGTAATACAATGCCATTAAGCAATGAAATT
>NW_015602302.1:0-465 GCF_001515605.1 Sinocyclocheilus anshuiensis | reverse complement strand
TTTTAGTATTTCAAATTGTATTCATATTTTTAACTATTTAAGTTTGTTAGGGCAACATTTATAATTTGTTTAGGTTTTCATCTAATATTTTAAGAACTTACTACCTTTATTTATTACATTTATTTCAGTTTTAGTCATTTTTGTACTTATTTCAACTAGTTACCAAGGCAACCTTTCTATTTGTTTGTTTGTTTGTTTTTGTTTCTAAGTTTGTTCTTCATCAAATATTTGAAGTACACGGCACAAAATGATTTTCTTAGTGTTTTTGTCGTTTTCTAGTATAAATATCTAAAAATTAATCAGTCTTGAATCAAGATGCATTTATTTTACAAGTGAAATGACTTGAGATATTATGTCTTGTTTTCTGAAAAAATTGTCAATTTTATAAGTTTTTGCTTAAAACGAACAAAACTATCTGTCAATGGGGAAAGAAAAATAATCTTGTTTAGCCTTTGAATTAAGATT
>NW_015602301.1:0-465 GCF_001515605.1 Sinocyclocheilus anshuiensis | reverse complement strand
TTACATCACTTGCTCACCAATGGATCCTCTGCTGTGAATGGGTGCTGTCAGAATGAGTCCAAACAGATGATAAAAAACATCAAAATAATCCACAAGCAATCCACATGAGTCCAGTCCATCAATTAACAGATTGTAAAGTGAAAAGCTGCTTGTTTGTAAGTGAAAAAATCATCTCATCTGAATCAGGAGAGAAATATGCATTTTTACTGTTTACAAGTGAAAACTGTTCAAAACAGTTCTAAACAAATATGTTAGTGAATTTTGATGTGGGAGGACAAAAGGGACTTTTTCACTGTGGCGGAAGTGCTGTTATGGATTATGGACTCAAATTTTGGCCAGAAGTGACTGTTTACATTTAAAACGCCTTAATGATGGATTTGTTTCTTATAAACAAAAACCTTTTCTCTTCACAAGACGTTGATTCATTGATAGACTGGAGTTGTGTGGATTATTGTGATGTTTTTT
>NW_015602300.1:0-465 GCF_001515605.1 Sinocyclocheilus anshuiensis | reverse complement strand
GGATATAATAGTAAACCTGACAATGACCAGTTATTATTTTTGTTAAAGGAGAGACTTCTTTATTGGCTATCCAAATTTCCTAATGCTTATTTAATTTTAGGAGGTGATTTCAATGTTGTTTTGAATGAATCTATTGATAGATGGCCACCAGGACGACTGGTGTTAAAAATAACTGTTTTAATTTAAAACAGTTTATGAGCAGGTTTGATCTTATTGATGTATGGAGAGAAAAAAGCTTGGATGATATTGTGTATACTTGGAGTAATGAGGATGGCTCTAGATGTTCCAGGATAGATTTTTGGCTTGTTTCTAACAACTTTGATAAGAATAATATTTAAGTTATAATGCCAACCCCACTAACTGACCATAAGCCTATTTCGATTAAAATTAATATTTCTCCTAATGCAAACTGTAACAGGTAGCACTCATACTGGAAAATGAATAGTTCTCTGCTCAAATTAAGTG
>NW_015602299.1:0-465 GCF_001515605.1 Sinocyclocheilus anshuiensis | reverse complement strand
CAATTCATGTAAATGCCTTAGGAAGCTCAGCTATATAATTGTAAAGCTGTCCCACGCTGTAATGAGCCGTCCTGCGGGATCAGAAAATACGAAATGACACTCATTTGCGTCCCCCTGCCGAAGAAAAGGACGAGGGGTGAGGAGGATACAGGAGCAGTACAGTCGCGCTGCCTGTCTCATCAGTGACTTCTCAGCATCCACTTAAATGTCCGCGAGGACCGGACAGGCTGATGAATCCGACATAATGGAGCGGACCGGCCGGGACGGCCTTTCTTCTCGACGCTCTCACTCGGCTATTTCATTGTTCTCGACACGTACACGCACACCTACGCTCGCTGCAGTAGTATGGCTGCCTGGTTTTTTTCAGTCTACCTTTTCCCGCCGTTTTTCCTCTCCCTGTTTCGGCTCGGCTGAGCAGGGCTGACAGGCGGATTCCTTTGCTTTTCGCCGTATTAAAGCCACTTT
>NW_015602298.1:0-465 GCF_001515605.1 Sinocyclocheilus anshuiensis | reverse complement strand
TTAACGTTTTAGATGTTGCCAAAACGTCAGTATTGTGCATTTAGATGCTGTCAATACGTCAAGTATGATTCAGAGTCTATGTAAACATAAGGAAATGTTCATTTGGTAAAACCACATTTTACATAAAAATACATATGAATACTTTGAGATCACGTTGTCAGAACAGCAAGATACAGTGAGTGATTGAGAAACTTAAAGTAGTTCTAATAGCATGAATGCTTTCACTTTCTTGAAGACATTTGTTGGTTACACAGATGAATGATGACAGGCATTACAGCAATATAAGGGACACCCTCTAGTTACATTAGAAAGTTTTGTCTAGTAACCAGTGCTTTACTTAATAACACCTTCATCCTAATCAGCTTGAAAATAATATTTAATAAGATTATCAAAATGATTACATAAGATTATACAAACAATTACATTTTTAAGGGTCATGTTTTCACTTTTTTTTTTGTACTAGGG
>NW_015602297.1:0-465 GCF_001515605.1 Sinocyclocheilus anshuiensis | reverse complement strand
TTGAGGGTGAGTAATTTGTGGGCTAATTTTCATTTTTGGGTGAACAAACCCTTTAGCTAATGTTAAACCATTAAATGACTGCACGGTAGTCCACAACATATTTTTATGTCTGATCAGGGCCATATCCACCATAGACATTGAGGGGGTCAAGTCCCCCCAATAATTAGATATTAGAAATCAACAAACTTTTTTTTCTCAAATATGGGCAGTTTGAGAGAGATGCAGCCTTGGACTCTTTATTGTAGTGTGCAGACGGTGTGTGATGGAATACTGTCTACCTGGAACACATTGTGTCATTGCTGTGAAGCTGATCCATGATCCCACCTGGAAATAAATGCAAATTTTCCAATTTTACATCACTACACAAAACACAGACAATATTCCTCAAGATCCCCGTAATCATCCAGAAACATTTCACATGCTGCTCTCCACAGGTGTGGACAGCCCCAGACATTCCAAATGTCT
>NW_015602296.1:0-465 GCF_001515605.1 Sinocyclocheilus anshuiensis | reverse complement strand
GTCTTAATATTCATGAGCTCAGTCTTCTCTCTATATATAGTGACATCACAACCTGTCCATCTTCATCCCCTGACCTCTAAAACTCATTTCAACTAGGCTGAGATTCTGTCAAAAAGACGTTCAGCTTTGTCATGCGGATCCAATGCATTCCCTCTGTTCTAGAATAAAAAATGGCCTCCATTATTTTTTGGCATTCAAGTGTGGCCACACCTCACGTGCATCGCATAGCATTAAAAATGTGAACTAAATAAAGAAAAGGATCAAGCTGACTCACATCTACTTTTCTCAGATGATTATTAAAGAGGAAAACGTTCTCTGCTCACCAGCTGGATGATCTTACCAGTTTTTAGTTTTTTTGGGGGGATGAACCCGTATTCACCTGTATAGTATGGCAGCTACTCCACGCAAATGTTCAGCAAATTTAAATGTGAATTTAAACCACAAATTAAATGTGTAATATCATTT
>NW_015602295.1:0-465 GCF_001515605.1 Sinocyclocheilus anshuiensis | reverse complement strand
TTTTATATCGAAACTGCTTATTTTTGAATTTAGCCCTGAAATGTGCAACAAAAGTTATCCTAACTCTCAAGAAGTTTGGCGTTTTTAACGACTTTCCTGGTAAGTAATACAATACAACATAGTCAACATATATTGAAGATATGTTAAAACTTAAAAGTCAGTATGATACAAATGGTCTAGGCCTATATGTCTGCATTTATGCATGTTTTTGTAGGCGATTTTTTAAAAATAGCGGTCATTTGTTTATAGTCTGGATTCTTATTTTTCGAAGTATATAGAAGTAGGTTAAATCTGTGCTAAAAATGTTAAGCCTCAGCAGTTTGTTTTCCAGAAATAGTGTATTTTTGTGATTTAAAAAATACTATGCATGTAAAAATGTTTTTAAATATTTTATCCTTTAGTATTTGTGTTTTAGCCTTTTTACTTGCTCTGAATTTTATATAGTTAAAAAATGCGATATTTTTT
>NW_015602294.1:0-465 GCF_001515605.1 Sinocyclocheilus anshuiensis | reverse complement strand
ATAGTGTAAGTGGGTCCGTTCGAAGACAGAGATCCTACATCAGTTTACTTATCTATGTGGAAACATCTTTTTGTAGTTAAATAGTCTGTGTCTCTTAGTATAGTGTTTATAAAGGTGTTGGAGAATAAACATATTGTTGCAGTTCAGTTGCGGAGCCTCAGCTAGTGACCAGCTTTTGTTAAAAGACATGATCTCAGTCCCACAGTGGAGAGTTCATCCGGAGGATACGGCGCAGTGCACAAAGACCAGTTTAATTTTCAATTCTTTCAGGGCCTGAGATAATACGGCTTATACGCATGCCATACACACTCACAAAATACACACTCTCCTCTTAGATGAGTCACTGAACCCAGCTGTTTGCTTTCACCCTAATATTTACTAGCAGTAATACTGCGCTAGATGTTACATGCCACACTACAATTCAGTTCCTGTCACTGGAGTTCAGTGCGTGTCAGTCTCGTTTTT
>NW_015602293.1:0-464 GCF_001515605.1 Sinocyclocheilus anshuiensis | reverse complement strand
GGAAGGTGTAGGACCATAAAATGTTCATCCAATCAAAATGTTCGGTCCGAATATTAAGATTTTTTTTGGCTGCTTGTCAAAATATGTATTCGCATACCTCTGCACACCCTGTTCGCACAGACATGATACATCATAAGTGCATTCCAGAGAGAATGAAAGGCACTATTATTGTAATATTATGTGCTTTGTACTGTAATGTTTTATCACCTGTGAATGAGCCATAGGTAATCTGACAACGTTGCATTCAATCCTCCATAAACGCCATCTCTCATTGTGTCGCAGGTTATGGTACCTTCACGTGCTATCGGAATTATTGTAAATATAAGTTTCCTAGTTGGAAATTGGACATAAAAGGCCTCTCTAAGGCTGTTCATGTCCAGTTTCCGACTAGGAAGCTTGTAATTATGATAATTCCAATAGCACGTTAAAGGGTTAGTTCACCCAAAAATGAAAATTCTGTCATT
>NW_015602292.1:0-465 GCF_001515605.1 Sinocyclocheilus anshuiensis | reverse complement strand
TAGGAGCATTTATGCCGTCTAGAGAATAAAGACAATATTCAGCCATGATTCTTCCATAACATTTCAGAGCTTTGTTGTGAAATCAGCATAGAAAAATAACAATTTCTTCAAACCACGATGTAGCCATTTGTTAGAGCACTTGGAAACATATTTTAATAAAAAAATACATACTTGTGAGTAACAGTACAGACACCGTGTGTGTCTGAAATAGGACATTTGTATACAGGTTATGAGCATTATTAGACCCATTATTTTATGAGCATTATTAGAGCATTATTTATTTTTTTTGCCAGTTGTTGTAACATATTTGAACTCAACTTTCTTAATATTTTTTGTCTTTGAATAAGTGTTTTTTTTTCTGTTGTTCTGGCCCCAAAGTCCAGTGAAATGTATAATTATATTGCTAAAATTCTTAGTCTAATCCAAAAGTGAGAGTGTTGTCAAAACAGAAAGCAATAAGTAATG
>NW_015602291.1:0-464 GCF_001515605.1 Sinocyclocheilus anshuiensis | reverse complement strand
GGAAAGTTACTTTTAAAAGTAATGCATTACAATATTCCATTACTCTATAAAAAGTAGCTAATTGCGTTACTTAATTACTTATCAATTACTTATCACTTTTTGTCACCTGGACTGGGTTTGCTTATTTTTTTTAATAACAAAAAAAAGAAAAGATATATTTTTGGCAACTGTAAGGGCCCTTTCACACAAAAAGTGAAATTAATAAGCTTGAAGGAAGTGCCTCTTCCTTTGTGCCTCACTCCCGATTTCTCTCAAAACGGGGACAGGAGAGCTGTCAGTGAATAATTGGGAAAACAATGTATTTGAAAAAGTAACAGAGATTTTTTTTTTTTGTAAATTTAAAAGTAATGCGTTACTGTACTTATGTAACTTAAGTTCCCTCTCATGGGAACTTCGAACTGCGTCCTCTAGGGGTCGCAAGGGGGAACGCCTCGTCGTGACCCGTGTCTGAAGCATACATTGAA
>NW_015602290.1:0-464 GCF_001515605.1 Sinocyclocheilus anshuiensis | reverse complement strand
TGTCACTTTGTATTATTGACACACTATTTTCCTAATTAATGCTGTGCAGTTGCTGTGACACAATCTGTATTGGTAAAAGCACTATATAAATAAAGGTGACTTGACTTGACTTGACTGTTACTACTAACACTCGTAAATCAATCAATTCAACAAAGGCAGCACAATCTGTGTAATGTCTCTATGTCCTCTACTACTTTACTCTCTATTCCAGTTGGTCTCTGGAACTGCCCGTCTGCTGTAAACAAACAGACTTTATTTAATTTATTGCTACTCATTCAAGTCTCAGCCCCGTGGCCCTAACTGAAACTTAGATCATACCTGAGGACACTGCCACTCCTGCAGCCCTCTCCACCAACCCTCTACGCACACCTTGGCAATATAATCACAATTGGCTAGTACATTTTTTAGTTTACTTGCCAGACTGATATACTATTTTACACACACACATACACACACACACACAC
>NW_015602289.1:0-464 GCF_001515605.1 Sinocyclocheilus anshuiensis | reverse complement strand
GGTGAGCAGAAGAGACTTCTTTTAAAAACATTAAAAAATCTTACCATCCAAAAACTTTTGACCGGTAGTGTAACTATGTAATCACTGATTGTAACCCAAATGAATTACCCTATGCTCCAGGATGATATCTTTGGTGTGGCCTCTCTTGGCTCACAAACAATGATCCAGCCTGCACAGCCCACCAAAGTAAAAGGTAATTCAGTTCACATCTTCATCCCTTAATTATTCCTTATTTATATGAATACTACAGATATTTCCGAGATAACAGTGAAAATGATTTATTATTTTCTGGCCTTTTTCCTCTCCTTTAGATGAGATGACACCACCACTGCCCTTTGCTCCCTCTCCACGAGCTGCTCGCACAGGTCCCATCAAGGCAGGCAGGCTACTTTTTGTCCTGGACCATTTTCGGTGGACAAAGCCCATGAGGGATTCCATTGATGGCCTTCTGGCAAAGTACCATG
>NW_015602288.1:0-464 GCF_001515605.1 Sinocyclocheilus anshuiensis | reverse complement strand
GGGTGGTAGGGCGCTGAGGTCACATGCTTGATTCCATTGTTCTTTGGGAATATCTGGAACTCCTCAGATATAAACTGGGGACCATTGTCACTCACCAGCTGTTCTGGTACACCAGTCCTTGCGAAAAGTTCTCTCAGAACCATCACAGTTTGGGCGGCAGTTGTGGAGGACATGCTAAACACTTCTGGCCACTTTGAACACGCATCAACAGCTACCAGAAATGTAGTGCCCATGAAAGGACCCGCAAAATCAACATGGATCCTTTGCCACGGTAACGCAGGCCATTCCCAAGGATGTAGCGGTGCAGGTTTTGGCATCTTTTGCACATATTGACATCCTGAGCAGTTCATGGCGATCTGCTGATCTATACCGGGCCACCATACGAAACTTCTTGCAAGTGACTTCATCTTTACCACTCTAAGATGTCCAACGTGGAGCTCCTCCAAGACTCTAGTTCGCAACTT
>NW_015602287.1:0-464 GCF_001515605.1 Sinocyclocheilus anshuiensis | reverse complement strand
GCCTCGCCTTGACTCGAGGCGGGAACACATTTGCACAGGAAGCACATTAAAATGCATAAGGCTCTTGCTCACCCACCGCCCCCCACCCCAGACCACTGTCTGTTGCTTGTGCTGCCCCACATGCCAAACACATTAGGATTTGCCTTGCAGATTCCCTAAATGCAATCTGCCATTTAAACCCAGACAAATGGCTGGCTGTGGCTGCAGGACTATTGATCTTGGTAATGATTTGTTTTTAACAATAGCCACTAATGGGCGTCAGATAATCAATTATGGAGAGTTGATAGAAAGGTGAGCTTGAGGAATGGCTTCCGGCTTACCGTTTTAGCCGGGCGGCCTCTCTGTCGATGCTTTAGAGGGTTTGCAATGCCACAGTCTGTGATAAAAGCTTATAGCCCACCCAAACATCCAGGTCATATATACATATACATATGTGACCCTGGACCACAAAACCAGTCTTAAGT
>NW_015602286.1:0-464 GCF_001515605.1 Sinocyclocheilus anshuiensis | reverse complement strand
GGGGTATAACACACACAGCTTCTGCCAGTCTCATGTTAATCTTGAATACCTATAGAGTAGTATTACATCCATCATATCTCTGAAGAGTCTTTAGTTTTTATCAGATTTATAAAAGACAGATACAGCTTTACACTTCTCGTGTGACATCACAAATCCCACAATATCTTAAAGAGTCATTTTTGAGCTTGACTGAATAAATGCTTTGTTTATAATGAGGCGGATGTTTTAAGCTAGGAAATTTTCAGGATGCTTTAATGATACAAAGACCTCTTATATGTCAAATTTGATTTCTTCTCTCATGACCCCTTTACAATATCTGTGCACAACACTGTCACAATCTAGTATGCAGTGTGCGTTCTCTGTGTGGGGACGTTACCCTCCACGACAGGCCCTCTTCCACAGCCACTGACAGCGCCTCTGACGGGTTCTCGATCACCCGACTCTTGTGTCCTGAGAAGTCCATG
>NW_015602285.1:0-464 GCF_001515605.1 Sinocyclocheilus anshuiensis | reverse complement strand
GCAAAATGATATAAATCAATTGAAAGTAAGCAATATTGTAACCTGCAGCATTCAACTAATATTGAAAAAAAGAAACAAAATGGGCAAATGTTTTGAGTGATGACTCAAAGGGGTCAGTTTTGTAGCCAGTTGACTGAAACAAACACTATCCGAACAAACTGATCTGATAAAAATGAATCAAACTTCAACTCGGCTCAAGAATGACTCAATTAAGTGTGGACAAAATTTGAGCTGTAAACCAGAGTAAGTGGTATTCCTAAAGCCTCGGGACTTGCAGAGATAAAACGACGTGGAATCATTCATTTACAACAATAAACGGCAGATTTCAGTAATATAAGCTATAGCGATAGGATGTGGACATGTCCGGTGACTCGAATAGGCTGAGAAAAGTTTAACTTTAATGCAGAGCAACTACCAATGGGAGTGAAGAGTCATGTGATCAGTCTCCAATTTTTATTATCCTC
>NW_015602284.1:0-464 GCF_001515605.1 Sinocyclocheilus anshuiensis | reverse complement strand
GTGGACTCTGAAGGCTCACGGACTGGAGCAGACTCTGGAGTGGACACAAAAGCTTTTATTTTGGATGTGATTAATCGTGATTAATCGTTGCCCAGCACGAATTAATATTAATATTGAGTACCACCAATCAAGTATCACCTCAAGTAAATATTTTAGGTCAGATGGGTTGAGCTGAAAAAAAAGCATTATGATCAAATTTATGAAGACTAAGACAATAGGTTTCAAAATGTGCTAAATTCACAACAATCAATGTTTACATGTCTAAACTGAATTCTTCTCGTCTTCCAGCAAAGTAGGTGGCGGTATGAACCTGGTTGCTTCGCACTGTGCCAGTCTGTGTTGCCATGTCGGCTGAACTAGTTTCGGTTATAATCCAGCAAGCAATAGCCGTCATTTCAACGTCTCGGTTAAGCATAGACCCGATATAGTCCGGCTATGCGTAACCCACATCTAGCCCAAATAAC
>NW_015602283.1:0-464 GCF_001515605.1 Sinocyclocheilus anshuiensis | reverse complement strand
GAGTTTTTAGGTTAAACAAAATTAGGACTATGTTGCATTAAACATTGCACTTTGCAAGCCAGGTGCAAAGCCTTTCTGGGCCACCCACCTCCTGAAGAATTCATGTCCTGAGTTTGTAAGCAGGAAAATTTGAATGCTTATATATGTATTTATTTATTTTGAAAGGAAGAAAAAAAAATCAAATGCATTTACTAGAGGAGAGTCTTATAGTTGTAGGCCAAAGCAAGTCATGTAATACACCTGGATTAGGCTGATATATGGTTATCTAGCACTCTAGACCAGTCTTGAGACCATTTTTTGAAGGTTTTGGTCTTGTCTCGGTCTTGACCGCATTTGTACTTGGTCTTGTCTTGATCTCAGACTAAGAGGATTTTTAAATGAATGACATTTATTTATTTTTTTTACATAATTTTAAACACAGCTGATCTGTGCTGGTCGCTGAGAGAATACATCAACTTTCACCG
>NW_015602282.1:0-464 GCF_001515605.1 Sinocyclocheilus anshuiensis | reverse complement strand
CAGAGACATACTCTATCATTTTTCACATTTTCAAAGCAACTCACGATTCACATGAGCTGTGATTAAAAGCTAAATGGTTATATTGCCAGTGTTCTCAAGAAGGTTTTTTGTGCTTTTTGCACATGCTGTAGTTTTACAAAAGCAGTCAACACAGAGAACGATGCCATTTCTTTTCAAGCATAGAGAGGTAGGTCATCAAAACGGGACTGAAACAGAGCGATTAGATCCTATTACTTTGCTTTTGACCTCCGGCCAAGGAAACACCAAAATAAGCTGTTGTTTTTGCACCAAGGCCAAAAGCTAGTTCAGTGTTACTTATTTAAATTTCGGCTCAGCATCCAATCAGATCCCCTCTCTTTTTTCTTTTTGTTGTTCTGGTCGCCATTCTAGCAGAAGGTATTTCCTCATATCAAAACTTGATCTCAGAACGTTTTGGCAGCTCTGGAAGGGAGCTGGGAGGAAAA
>NW_015602281.1:0-464 GCF_001515605.1 Sinocyclocheilus anshuiensis | reverse complement strand
TTTTTTTTTTTTTGTACTTTGTACTTTTTGTGAAAAACAAATGTAGCGAAGTTGAATACTTTATTTTTAAACAACTCAAGTAAAAGTAAAAGTACCACAATTTAATTATACTCAAAGTAGGAAGAAAATTGAAAAACCTACTCAAGTACAGTAACGAAAGTATTTGTAATTAGTTACTTTCCACCACTGCTGTATACATAAAATATAGATTAATCCTTATTAAAGCTACTCAGATATTCAGTCAAAATCAGTTGTTGTTTAATTATCATCAATAACAGACAGCAGTTTATTAGGCTGCTGTAGCTTTAAGTGTGAATGCACTGATTCAGTATACTGTTACGCACATGTTTTCTTTCTCAACCAGGGCTGGGCTAGGGTTAAAATTCAGCCCTGGACAAATCCATCCCACAAGTTCCCCCGTGCAGAGGCGGACTTAACCATTAGGCAAAGGTAGGCGACCGCCT
>NW_015602280.1:0-464 GCF_001515605.1 Sinocyclocheilus anshuiensis | reverse complement strand
GTAATGGGTGAGAGCAAATGTTATTTGATATACTGTGTCTGAGTGAACTGCTTCTTGTATGTTTTCTGCCACCTTTTAAATCTCTGCGACTACAATTTGTTAATTAAGGGGTTGTTTCTATTTGTGCTTTTAGTAGCAGAGAATGATAAAATAATTGTATGCACCATTGTGGGATGAATGAATAATGATAGAATAGACATCCATATAAGGGTTGCCAAAAGCTGCACTGTTAAACCTAATTTTATTTTTAACTTAATTTTTCCTCACTCTGACTTCATAACCTCCCATTTTATGTATATTATAATATTTGTATATTACTTATAATAATAAATTCTATAAATGATCAAATTATTATATATAATTTATTGTATGTAATTCTATTTATACATTTTAAATTTTATAATTATAATAAATATTATATTTACAGAATATTATATCAACACACACACACACACACACACACG
>NW_015602279.1:0-462 GCF_001515605.1 Sinocyclocheilus anshuiensis | reverse complement strand
TGCTCTGCTCAGCGCTGATGTTAGAGAACAGCATAATGTTATCGACCCTCCTGTGCTCATCAATACATTCACCTTGCCTCGTCTGCTGTCTTTCTTTCTTTCTCTCTCTCTTTAGCTCATTTCCACTCAGGACGGGTACAGCACCTCAGAGGTTTGCGCTCATTGTGGTTTTGCCAAGTCTTATGTAACACTGTGTCTGCAAGTTTTAACAGTGGACAAATATAGTGTGATTGATTTGAGCTTTTAGCAGCTTGTGTTTGTGTGTACACTGCTCTTGATGTGGCATGATTCAGTGGCTTTGGGGTGAAACTTGATCTCTTTGGGTGAATGTTCAAAACCGTAAAATGAAAAGAAAAAGAAAGCCTTCCCACCCCTCCAAATTTTCATAAATAGTTTTTTGTAAATCTCATTAAATGTAATTAAATGTAATAATATATATATATATATATATATATATATATA
>NW_015602278.1:0-464 GCF_001515605.1 Sinocyclocheilus anshuiensis | reverse complement strand
CTGTGTGGATATGTTTGCTGTTTGGGCCCTGCTTTAACTCTGTGCAACAGAAACGGCACATTCTTCCCTGAGGTTGAGGGTTCGAGAGTCTCCTCTTCTTTTCAGCTTTGTCCTCCACTCTGCGCTTTGTTAACTGCAGTTCACGCTGGAAGAAGTCAGTCTGTGCAAACTCTTCAAAGGCCATTCTAGGATTTGTCACTCCCTCTGCAGAATAGGCTTTAAACACCTTTGTGGAGCAGTAGTGATATCGAACAGGCCCTTGTTGATAAAAGTGATGAACTGATGATCCATCACTTTGGTAGCTGGATTTTGGCTGCCCACACGCAAGACAATTTTTCGTTTGTCTGGGTTTTTGTTGCTGCTCCTGCTGATGTAGCAATATGTCCTTTACTGTTTCCTGTACATTCTCCTGTGTTAGTGCTGTTCAGATGCTGGCTGTGAGACTGGATCTGCTGGATTCACAA
>NW_015602277.1:0-464 GCF_001515605.1 Sinocyclocheilus anshuiensis | reverse complement strand
GTACTGTGTATATTTATTATGTATATATAAATACACATGCATACATTTCAGAAAAAGATGTAATGTTTATATATTAAACATATTTATATATAATAAATTATATGAATATAAATATATACACATTTACATATCTTCAAAATATATGCTGTATGTGTGTATATTTATACATGCATAATAAATATTCAAAGTACACACATATATTATGTAAACAAAAGCTTTTATTTTGTATGCGATTAATCATTTGACAGCACATATGCATACATATACACACACTGAAAACCTAATGTCCAACCAGTAATTTGTGCCATCACTTTTAGACTGACTTTTTAATGCAAAATTTTAAACAATGAACATAGAGAAACATAACCAAAGGCAACCACGATCAAATATAGAAAATAAATCAATCAATCAATAATAAAAACAGTAATAGTAATAATGGTAAAAACAGGTTTCAGACCATAACT
>NW_015602276.1:0-464 GCF_001515605.1 Sinocyclocheilus anshuiensis | reverse complement strand
TATAAACTGCTCAAATAATCCAGTATTATATGTGAGTCTTCATTGCAAAAGACAAAAGGCTCTTCCAGCATGCGAGGCAACAATATGCTCAGTGCTGAAACTGTACTTGGATCTACGCTCCTGCTACTCGGCACCACTTTGCTCATGTGGGCAGTGTGAATAACCTGCTCATATTGACAGAAATAAATACACACTGCTTATGTGCAGCTTTGCAGTGCAGTGTGAAAAATGTTGAAGGGTCAAAGAGCGGGTGGCAAAAGTTTATATAAAACAGTTTTTTATACAGTAATATATTCACAATACTGTATTCACAATACAGCAAGCCTTGAGTACTTGGTTACCACGCAATACAAATATTAAAAGCAATATAGGCCTAGAACAAAACAAAAATGTTCCCTTTACTCAAACATATACAGTATCTATAAATAGTAAAACCAGAGAAACTGATAATTTTGCAGTGGTCT
>NW_015602275.1:0-464 GCF_001515605.1 Sinocyclocheilus anshuiensis | reverse complement strand
GGCATCTCCAGAGCTCACCGCGGTCGCCCTGTTACCGACAGGACAGCAAGATTGAAGCCTTTTGTCTTAAGCGGCGAGGGGGATGTGGATTCATTCATGACGCATTTTGTCATTCTTCCCTCTCCTCGATGAGATTGGTTTAAGCTCAATAATAGAAAAAGAGCAGCTTTTCAGAGCGAGGCTTAAAGTAAAAAAAAATCAGCAGGGAAAATTCATTCATTGCACAGGCAGATCCAGATGCACTATAGGTTGCTTTCTGAATAACACTTCCTTTCTTGAGCTTTTCAGTCATTTAATTCTACAAGAGTAGTCGAAGAATGTACTCAGTGTCTGCATGTATTAAAATATGGTTTATTGGACATGACAAACTTAAGCAAAAACATTCTGCTGTCCTTAAGAAAAAGCTATTTTCCCTAATCATTTTAAAGAAGGAATAATGAAAGCTGATATCAATAGCCTTCTAT
>NW_015602274.1:0-464 GCF_001515605.1 Sinocyclocheilus anshuiensis | reverse complement strand
TGCGGCACTCACCCACCTAAACAAACAATGAAGAAAATCAGCAGGCATCTAAGAAAAAAATGACAGTTGGGCAACTAAATGAGTTTGAGATCCTACTGAGCCTTGTTCATCTCTATAAACCACGAAGGTCCTGCTAACACATACCGTCTGCCTTTTATAATTAGCTGGCATCATTATTCATGAGGCTTTCCAATATCCCCAGACTAATGAGATGATCGACACCTAATCAGGCTTACATTTCTCCTGAAGTGGCCTGAGATGTATTTGTTCGCTTTGGGAGGGGGCGAACGAGCATTCCCCTCTCTCTCTGTCCCTTGCGCTCTCCCCTTTTTTCCCCTTGATGTGAACAACTGATGACCCGGGAATGTGCGATCCCCCGGGGATTAGGGTTTGCTCGAGTCTATGGGTATGAAACACTTCCATCTGCCACCGGGCACATTCATATACTCGGCAGAAGGCCACAT
>NW_015602273.1:0-464 GCF_001515605.1 Sinocyclocheilus anshuiensis | reverse complement strand
ACCCCTAGAGGACGCAGTTCGAAGTTCCCATGAAAGGGAACATTCTAGCTCTTGGAGGCGTGCCATGGGCGGAGCTAAAGAATCATGAGCATGCAAAGCTTTTGCATAGTGATCGTCCGCAAGCTGTGACATCGACATAAATAATTCCTTTACAATGGGTTCTTTGGGAAGCTAAACAAGATTATATTTTCCTCACAACCAAAAACACACTTCTTTGGTGATATTGTTGATTTTGTGATCTAGAAACAAAATGACAAATCCTCCTCGAGCAAGTCCTGTGCAGTTACATCACTTGCAGCTGTGTGCAAGTTGTGGTGGCAGAAAACAAGTGGAGGGAAACGGGTAAAATCCATGGATTAAGACAAAAAAATTATTGTTGTGTTTTTGGATGTCAGAATTGGAATGCAAATCAATTTTACAGAATACTGTCATCAAAGACGCCATTTGAAGCTAAACGCAGATGT
>NW_015602272.1:0-464 GCF_001515605.1 Sinocyclocheilus anshuiensis | reverse complement strand
TCAGACCTCTTCCGTTACAGATGGCTGATGTTACTAATGTAAGGGTGAATGAAATTGTGGATATATCTAATCAATATATCTGATTGGGAGAAAAAAAAAAAAAAAACGGTACCGCTTTAAAAAAGTGCACAGGAATATGACAGGAATATCCACTTGGTGACTCAAAATCCTCTCCCAACTTAAATGTGACTCCCTACAAATTAATGCAGCCTCCACCTCTACAGGATCCTTTGTAAAAGGACATGCCATTTTAGTCACTTAGATCCTGTATGATGAAATTGCGTGCAATGAATGAATCTACTGAATGAATGAATTAGGTATTTAAAAACCACTTCCGCTTTAAAAAGGGGGAGAAGACTGAAATAAATTGTTAATTTACCAAAGAAAACCTGCTCCCAACCAGGTCGAGTTTACTTACCATGGTAACTGATAAGTTACTGCTATTTCAGAAATGCTCTTAACTT
>NW_015602271.1:0-464 GCF_001515605.1 Sinocyclocheilus anshuiensis | reverse complement strand
TGCCGAACAATGGATCTTATCACTACTGGAGCCCCTCTCCGCAAACCAGTTAAACACACATTGCTATCACACTTGCATTCTCACGTCCTTTAAAATCAGTAATAAATACTTGATCTGAGTGATTTCCGAAGCTCTAGTTTGTTCAAACTAATTAACAAATTATAATTCTAATAGTTATACAAATTAAAATAGTTTGTTCTGCTGTTTATTTGCACCAGCAATTTGACTCTGTTTATGTGTTGGGGTAGTGGGCCTCTCTTTCGCTCTCTGTCCGCTATCTGTTTGTTAAAGGGTTAAGGAACTGCATGGCAGCAGTGCTTGAGCCCCTTTTATGATGGGAAAAGAGTGAGTGAGCAAACAGAAAAGACGGCAAGAGAGAGAGCTGGGGTAGCTGGGATTGGATGGGGGGCAGGGCAGTAGAAAAGAGGTGGGGGATTGTCAGGATATCTGAGCCCAGTAATGGG
>NW_015602270.1:0-464 GCF_001515605.1 Sinocyclocheilus anshuiensis | reverse complement strand
GAAGGATGTAAAGGAATAACAGTGGTGTTGATAGACAGGAAGAAGGAAAAAGGGGGAGGGAAAGGGGAAAAGAGGGAGAGGAGGGGAAGGGTATTTGGAAGGGAGGAAAGAGAGGGAAAAATTGGATATGGCGGACAATTAACAAAAAACAATACAATGGACGTGAAGAAATCTGACAGTTCCAATAGCGTTCACATCCCCCGCCCACACACAAAAAAATATTATTTTTTAAAAATATTCCAAGGAATCTCTATGAAGAACTTCTGCCGGTCACTGAAAATCCACAGGTGGCAATTTTCTGAATTTCCTGTTCAGCTAACAACTCCAGAGTGACGGACTACTGAAAGTCATGCTAGTGCACATGCTCACACACACAAGCAGAGGTAACCTCACCCAGTGGACTCCATGTATGGCCTGAGAACTGAGTCCTGCAGGGGAATCTGCCATAAATAGACTGTGGGGGG
>NW_015602269.1:0-464 GCF_001515605.1 Sinocyclocheilus anshuiensis | reverse complement strand
TTGTTCTGTGAAACTATTGTTCTGTCTCTGTCATTCTTGGGTTTTGTCTGTCGTACTGTGTCTCATTCTTGTCCATCTTTTGTTCGTTCTCTCTATCATTCTGGGATCTGTCTGTTGTTCTCTTTGTCGTTCCGTCCATTTGTCGTTCTGTCGTTGTCATTCTTGGGTTCTGTCAGTCATTCTGTCCATCTATCAGTCTGTCATTCTTAGGTTTTGTTTGTTGTTCTGTCTGCTGTTTTGTCTGTCATTTTGTCGTTTTCTGTCTGTCGATCATGCTAGGGTTTTATCTGTTGTTCTGTCTATTGTTCTGTCTGTCTGTCTATCATTCTATCAATCTAATCTAACATTCTGTCTATCTGAAGTGGGATAATGTAGTCACTTCATTATTTTCGCAAAATAAACACTTTCAGATGCAAGCACTGATGAAGTCCTGGGTTTAGTTTGCAGTAACAACCGTCAGACTG
>NW_015602268.1:0-464 GCF_001515605.1 Sinocyclocheilus anshuiensis | reverse complement strand
GTGGCTGAAGACACTATACTTCCCTACAAGAGGCTTTTCAAGTGGGTGTGAAAAAGAAGGGAAAAAAAACAACAGAGGGTTGTGATTTAAAACCCCCCCACACACTGAATTTTTTAAATTACAAACCTTCTTTGTTGTTGTCTGGAGTTTTTCTTTGATGAATCACGGACCGGGGAGGTGGAAATGGATAGTTTGTGAGTGTGCTTACTTCTGAGAGCCATTCAAATGAGACTTCGGAATTAAGTCGTTAAAATGGGCTATTTGGCGCTTCTCTAACTCAGAGATGCCTCTTTGATGTCCTTGGTGTCTGGACGGAATATTGAGTAAAGCCTCGCTAATAAACCTGAGTGAATTTGGAGGGCATGATCTCTGCATTTGAGAGCCCATTCCGAGCTCATAATCATATTCCATAGATTCCTGTCTAAGCTGCTTTGGCTAGATTGGCTTTAAAACACTAGAGGATG
>NW_015602267.1:0-464 GCF_001515605.1 Sinocyclocheilus anshuiensis | reverse complement strand
CTCAGAATTCTGATTGCTTTTGAAGTTGACTGGCAACAATTAACAGCCTACATTAAAAATTATTTTTCAAAGTTGTAAATAAAGGAAAGATTATTGGAGTATGTTTTACAAGAAAATACTATGTTAGTCTTTCTACTTCAACATTTCACCTTTAATTCAATGTTACTTGCCGTTTCTTCATAATTATCTGTGAAATTTACTAGCAATGTTTCTACACCAATTTTATTTTTCAAACTGCATTACTAGACAGAATAATTTTGTCATTTTATTATTATTAGACCTTGTCTAAAACACCCTACATACTCTTTCTGCTTTATTATTCGCCTTCTCATTCATCCTTACTGTGCTCATAATATGTCAACTCATATTTTCATATCGTATTGACAGTCTCACCTCATAAATTTATGGAATTAAAACCTCAAAGAGCTTTTAGAGTCAGTCAGATAAAAATAACATGATTATCT
>NW_015602266.1:0-464 GCF_001515605.1 Sinocyclocheilus anshuiensis | reverse complement strand
TAATAGTTTAATAGTTTGTTTTTCATTTATTTATCTTTTATGTGATTTTGTCATTTCTATTTATTTTTTGTTTTTATTTGTTTGTTTTAATATTTCTATTTAGCTTTATTTTTATTTCTGTTTTACTTTTAGCAATTTTAGTTCTTACTACTTTATATCCGTTTTTTTAGTTACAATTTTTCATCTAATATTGATATTTTGTTATGTTTCAGTTTTATTTCAATATCTAAAATTATTTAAAAGTGATTGTTTAATACTTTTAGATTCAGTTTTAGTGAACAAATAACAACAATGCTGGAAAAACCATTATCATTTGGCAGTTATTAGTAAACCGAGGCACCATGTTTAGTCTCAGCCTCATGCCCTCATACCACCCACCGTTCGTTCATAGACCGTCATATGCATATTGCACACATAACTAGCAAAAGCTATCCAAAACCCTGCCGTTTTAATTTCATTGACCC
>NW_015602265.1:0-464 GCF_001515605.1 Sinocyclocheilus anshuiensis | reverse complement strand
GCCTGTCAATGTCTCTCCATCTGTTTTCTATACAGAAACTAATTGGAAAATAAGACCAACATCTCTATGTGTGTTCCACAGAGGGAAAGTCATACAGTTTGGATAAAGTACATTTAATTTAGGTTATTTAGTAATGCAGTGAATATTAATTGTGTATCACATATTTTATGGTTTGTGTAAAAATGATTTATTTATAGAAGTCAGTAAGAATAGTCAGTTAAGCGCTAATGATTAATGTAATGTAATGATGTGCTTCCACTGAATAAAATCATAAGTCTAGCAAAGTGTTTTTAATATATTAATGCAGTTTATAGTTACGGGAAGAAGGAGGAGGGAACTGGCAGATGTTTTAATATATTTTAATAATAAAATAAACAACAAAACGAAATTAAAATGGCAGCCCCTCACAGACGACTGCCACATAAAACATAATAAAACAACGTCATTAGGGCACTGATTTCCTC
>NW_015602264.1:0-464 GCF_001515605.1 Sinocyclocheilus anshuiensis | reverse complement strand
GTGAGTGGATGGACTGCTGCTGTCTCTCTGTCTAAATGGATAGACCGCTGTCTGAGAGCGGATGCAGATGCTTTTGACAAATGAGTACTGGTATGTGCATGTTCATGTCAGTGTGTATGTGTATGTCAGTGTGTGTATTAGTCCTCCTCATCAGAAATCAATACTCTCAAAGGCAGCAGTGGCTGAATGCACAAAGTAGGAGAGAGAAACAAAAGAGAACGATAATGCAGAGCTTCCTCTGGAGTCTTATATTACATTACACCACATGGCTGAAGCAGAAAGGGTGGTGGCATCAGGATGATTAATGATATGGGCTATTTACAATAAACATTCGGGTTATTTACGGCATTTAAAACAAAGGTTGGGGATTCAGTATAGGCTTAACGACCATTTATAGTTAAGGAATTATAATAAATGCTCTGTGAGTCACTTTGGACAATCAGCACAAATGACAGCTAAAGACT
>NW_015602263.1:0-463 GCF_001515605.1 Sinocyclocheilus anshuiensis | reverse complement strand
CGTGTCCTTCAGGAAGTGCCCTGAGCGCTCCGACACTCGCTCTACTCTCCCGCGAACACTACAGACGCGTGATGGAGATGCTCGGCCCACACTGGCTCTATGCTAAATGGAGAATACATTACAGAAGTGACAGAGGACTATTTTTCTTTCCATTGTTATCATTTATGGAGGCTGAATCTGTTGAAGTTCATTGTTGGACTTCTCAGATTGACAAGGTGAAGATGTATGGATGGAGCGTAAAAGTGTTCTACACAAGTGCTTTATTTATTTATTTCCTCCTGAAGATCACTTATGTTATTTCTTATGTTTCTTGCAACTGCTAATTTGTAGTTTTTTTTTTCTTCAGACAAATTGTTCACTTTCAATAAGTGCTACAATTAAACACTATTTTTACTACTATGCCTTCAAGACTGTATGACACACACACACGCACATTCTCACACACACACACACACACACACAC
>NW_015602262.1:0-464 GCF_001515605.1 Sinocyclocheilus anshuiensis | reverse complement strand
TTTTTAAGCCTTGGTGTTCATGACAGCATTTGGACTGGTAAGTTTTAGTTTTTAGAAATGTATGTCATTGAACTTTGTCAACATTGTCTTTGTGATGCCCCTTGTCTTTTTGTTGCAGTTGATGGCTATAGCTTTGTCAGCAATGCAGGCAGTCCTAGATATTATAACCCTGATATCCCAAAAGATGGTCGACCCATGCAGGATGATGTTAAACTACAAAGTTTTTACACCTGGTATGGCCCTGGAGATGTTGCTGGACCAATCAGGCCTCGGAGTTCTAAGAATATAATTTATAGTGCTGCAGTTAAGGGAGGCTATGGTTCTGGAAGCTACAATTCTCAGATTGGTTCTTCAGGTGGTCCAGTGACTAGTGGAAGTTCTGGTTCAGATACTAGAAGCCAGCTTCAGGGCTCTCGACTTGCTTCAGTTGGAAGTGGTAGTCTTGTGGGTAGTGCAGCAGGTAT
>NW_015602261.1:0-462 GCF_001515605.1 Sinocyclocheilus anshuiensis | reverse complement strand
AAGTCTGAGAGTGCAAGTGCAAGGCTGCAGCTAGACCCTCTTGCCTGTGTTTATGTAAATGAAGCGTATTAGTGAACGCGATTCAAACTGTGTTGAGCGCGAAATTTCTACTGATACTGCAACGGTCGTGATATGATGTCACGCTCTGTGGCGCCCTATTTTAAAACATAAATTTGACGTAATAATAATAATAATAATAATAATTCAAATAGTAGCAAATGCAAAATGTAAAAATATAAAATTTTCTCAACTTTCCTGCAACACTTTTAAAGTTTATAGTCTTTTCATTTAGATAAGAGGTTATGCCATGGGCCTCACTAGGCCAGTTCTAAAATGTATTCCTAAAATGAATACTCAGCCCCCCTAAAATTTAGCGATTAGCTCCATAAACTGTACACGAATTTGTGATCGCCTCACTCCCCTTTAAAGGGGTCATATGATGCGATTTCAATTTTTCCTTTC
>NW_015602260.1:0-464 GCF_001515605.1 Sinocyclocheilus anshuiensis | reverse complement strand
AGAGATGGCGACAAAGAGGCAAAACTTAAGGACTGCAGCTTTAATGACTGGGATATGTACAATAACTATTATATACAACTTAATGACACTTTAAATGCCTGGGTCTGCTTGAGGTTAGTTAGGATATAGATGGCCTCAAAGCTAACAGTATGGACTACAATTTAGATTTGGGGCAGTTGACAAATTTGTCACTGCTGCGTCGTCTCGAATGTTTATCATTTGCACGTGTTTTTTAGCTTTGCTAATTTAAAAATTTCACACTAGCCCTGGGCCATCTGGCTGTCCTTATTGTCGAGCCCTGATATGTTCTAAGAATATTTTGCTAATGTTCCCATTTAGTTATGAAAACATTTTTTCTGAACATTCAAAACTTCCTTTTTTTTTTTTATGTTTTAAAAACAGTTTTTATGGATATGGAATGTTAAGGGAACATTCCATTTTATAATATTGCAAACATTATGGGA
>NW_015602259.1:0-464 GCF_001515605.1 Sinocyclocheilus anshuiensis | reverse complement strand
ATAGCATTGATTTCATTTACATAAAGTTAATTTGACTGCAAAAATTAAATAAATTAGAAAGGAATCACACAGATCCACAACCCTTTAACAGAGAAAACTAACAAAGACAAACTTCTTTGTTTATGTGTGCTGTTGTTCCCAGATGTAGTATGAGTTTACCCGTCTGTTAATCTTCTCTTTCTCCCGAAGCTCTCTAGCTTTGCGCAGTAGTTTGCCCTCTCCGCTGCGTGCCGTTGTCTTCTCAGCAGCCTGCTGGTGTTTCAGGGCTTGTAGGTCGGGGCTGGGTGGGACTGTCAGGGGGTTGCTTGAACCCTCTTCTGACACCACTACCAGAGCACACAACATGACAGAATAAGTTAGATAAATTCAAATTCTATCATTCTGAGATATACTGATGTAGGTTATGTGAAATGTATGTTTTTAAATTGTATCATATTTTATTAGTTAATGTTTGCAGAGACATT
>NW_015602258.1:0-464 GCF_001515605.1 Sinocyclocheilus anshuiensis | reverse complement strand
TATATATATATATATATATATATAATACACTTTGTCTGTTTGTCTATTTTTACTAAATATTGTCTATTTTTTCTTTTCATAGATGGTGAATTGTATTACCTTCGCCACAAAGGCACAAAACAACAACTTAAAGTAAGAGTTGTGTGTGGGGCAGAACAGGCAAACACAATTTTTGAGGAGTTCCATGCAAGCAGCCTCGGAGCTCACACTGGACAAAAAAAAACACGGAATGCAATATCCATAAGATTTTACTGGCCTGGCATGTCAAAGGACATTGACACCTGGGTAATAACATGTACAGAATTACTACTTTGGCAATATGATAAAATGCCAATAATTTCCAACATAATGCTGTTTTGATCACAGGTGGCACAGTGTGGACCATGTCAGGCAAGCAGATCATCAGTAAAGGAACAAAGTGAATGCACTCCAATTGTGGTATGCCTTTCCATCACACATTTATT
>NW_015602257.1:0-464 GCF_001515605.1 Sinocyclocheilus anshuiensis | reverse complement strand
AACTGTTTCAATTGCATTTCACCAATTCAATTCAATCCAATTCACTTAATGTCTGTTCTGATATATATACACAATTCAGACAAATGGAATTACCTTAATTTAGCTTATTTTTATATTTTTGGTTCAAGTCCATTTGATTCTGTATATTCCAATTCATTAAATCCAATTAAATCAAATTTCAAATCAGTTAAATTCCATTATGACATTCTTATATTCACACACACACACACACACAACAGCCAAATGTGCCACCCAGACAAATTCCATTCAGTTCAGCTCAATTCAATTCCAATTAATTTATATTTTCAAATCAGTTTTTGTTCATTCAAATTATTCCAAATAAATGAACTCCAAAAAGTGAATGGTTTTATAACAGTTATTTGATTCAATTCAGTCCAATTCACTTTACTTCTTTTCAGAGTATATACAGTATCTCACAGAAGTGAGTACACCCCTCACATTTT
>NW_015602256.1:0-464 GCF_001515605.1 Sinocyclocheilus anshuiensis | reverse complement strand
TGCAGTGCTCAGTGTTCGAGTCTCCATACCCCATGACTATGGCGCTGTCTGTGCTGGTCACTATAGAGATGTGCAATGCCCTCAACAGGTATGTGATTTTTAAAAACCCTGTAATGATAGAAAATCACTGCTGAATGTGGAGAATAGCACACATGGCACATATATACAATTTTGACTTGGTATTTTCCTGTCAAAACAAAACTTGCACTATAGTGTTTGTTATTATTTGTATACAGTGTATTGTACATCAGTGTGTTGTATATCTAATACATACTCTATCGTTCAGAATTTTGGGGTCTTTCCAATTTTTTTCATGATTTTAAAACAAGTCTCTTATGCTCAGACTGCATTTATTTGATCAAAAATACAGCAAAATAAGTAATATTGTGAAATACTATTACAGTTTAAAATAGATATTGTCTATTTGAATATATTTTAAAATGTAATGTATTCCTGTGATGGCA
>NW_015602255.1:0-464 GCF_001515605.1 Sinocyclocheilus anshuiensis | reverse complement strand
ATTTATTCACCCTCATGCTGTTCCAAACTCGTTTGATTTCCTTTCTTATGTGGAACACAAAAGATGTTTTGCAGAATGCTCAGCTGCTTGAAAAAGTTGATTGTAATTTATGCTATGAAGGACCAGAAAAAATTCACATGATTCATGCACTTTGTTCTAAACCTTCTGAAGTCAATTGAGGGGTTTGTAGGAACAGACCAGAGCAAGGGTAAAACTTTCAATGTTCAAAAACAGTTTTTAAAATATCTTTTGTGTTTTGCAGAAGAAAGTAAGTCATACAGTTTTGCAACGGAATGAGGTGATTAAATGATGGCAGAATTTTCATGTTTAAGTGAACTCTCCCACTATTTTTCTGTCTGTTCATCACGTAAACCTATAGTTTGGCCTCAGAAGACTTACTTTTGTGTTCCACTGAAGAATAAAGTCATATGAGTTCAGAATGACAAGAGAGTGAGTAATTGATT
>NW_015602254.1:0-464 GCF_001515605.1 Sinocyclocheilus anshuiensis | reverse complement strand
AACTGACGCTGAAAGAGGCTTCCCTGCTGCTGACAGCTGCTCTCTTGTATCCCAAACCAGCAGATGTCAAAACCCTCCAGCTGGGGAGGTCTGACGGGGGGTTTTGAAGGAGGAGGGCGGCATGAGGAGGGGTTGTTCCACTCCCTAAGAGTGATAGCACTTTACAGCCATAGAATCTGTTGCTCAGGATCAAAACATGAACATCTGCCAGAAATCCATTACAAATGTGTCTCTGGCCAAAGGAAAAAAAAAATCTGTATTTTTCATTTAACATTCATTGAAAACTACTTTTGATTGTCACTTGAAAAAAAATCATATAAAAAAATAGTACTTATTATTATTATTATACAATTATACATATATATATATACATACATATTTTTATTTTTTGCAGGAGGGAAGAATTAATAGGTGTTTCCAAATGGTTTATTTTCCACACTTTCAAAATGGTCCAAAAAAAAAAT
>NW_015602253.1:0-464 GCF_001515605.1 Sinocyclocheilus anshuiensis | reverse complement strand
TTCGACTCGACTTTCATCACATAAAAGTCGACTTTAAAAAATCAGGTCGTTCAACCCCTATAATGTATTAGTAAATATTGAAATTAAAATGAATGTTAATCAATGCTTTAAAAGTATTTTATATTGAAACGTTGTGCTGTATTTTCTTTTGCCAATTTGACATGGCGTTTTCATACGTTTTTATACGTTACTCTTTGCCCACCCAGTTTTATGTGGGCCCACACACATAAATATTTCTTGCCTTGCCCCTGTATTGTGGTTAGCCTTGTTGTAAGCAGATTTAACAAACAATACCATAAAATAGTGTTCTTTCTTCTGCTGCTACCGTAGTAAGGTTATTTATTTGGTGTTTTATGGCCCGACTTTAAGTTGAGGGCTCATTAGGAAAATGTCGCTCTTGTTACATTCACACCCTATTTTGGAAATTATATTGCTAATCTTTTTCTTTTCTTTTCTATTCTATT
>NW_015602252.1:0-464 GCF_001515605.1 Sinocyclocheilus anshuiensis | reverse complement strand
TTACATTTGACAATATATTCAAATAGAAAACAGTTATTTTAAATTATAATATTATTTCACACTTTTGTATTGTATTTTTAATCAAATAAATGCCGCCTTTGTTAGCAGAAGAGACATTCAAAAACATAAAACTGCTTTAAAAACCTGAGATAGAGCGCTTTGTTCCTCTCTGCATTCACTCTCAATTGTAGGTGGTTTTCTTCAGACATCTAAAGCACAATGTTGTTTTACTCTATATTCGTCTTATTCTAAATTTGTCTTACACTATATTCGGCTGGGAGTTGCATATATGCTTTGGGAACCGTTCATGTCACCAAATATGCATACTTTGCCAAAGAGCCACAAAAATGAGTGGGCTGCGATTTAAATGGTAAAAGAAGTATTGCATTTCCTGAAGACTTGCATACTCATTCTTCCTTTTTTTTTATATTTCACGACAAGTAAAGGCATGGCAGTTTCATCCT
>NW_015602251.1:0-464 GCF_001515605.1 Sinocyclocheilus anshuiensis | reverse complement strand
CTCATACAGATCAAATTCACTTTTGCTCCAGTATCCAATTTCATCAGAATCACTGACCCATTAATTTGTAATGGCACAATCCATTTATCAGAGGTTACAGCTTTCACAGATTTCTCACTTTGCATCACAAAGGACTGATCAGCATTCACGACATTATCACATGGCATATTTTCACATGTTATCCCACCAACAAAAAAGGTTTCATTCAAATCAGACTCTTCCACTAGATGCACACTTCTTTTGTTTTTTTCCTTTGAGAAACACTGTTTAGCAAAGTGATTTTTTCCTTTGCATTTTGTGCATTGTTTTCCATAAGAAGGACATTTCCTAGGTTGGTGGCGGGAACCACAACGCTTACAATTAAAAGAGTTCATGTTTGCATCCTCTGCATTCTTTAAGAATAACCCCCGTTTCATTTTAACTGCACCTACAGGTACACTCTCATTTCCCGGAGCTGCACATGT
>NW_015602250.1:0-464 GCF_001515605.1 Sinocyclocheilus anshuiensis | reverse complement strand
CGTTAGCCGAACACAGACGTGGAGTACTGATAAATCACTGCAGTTCGTATACCAACGTATTGCTCCACCATTTATCATGTCTCCAAGTAATAAGAACGACAGACATTCTATATTAATTGAAACATTTCTAGACAATAGCGGGCCCACAGCTGATTAGCAGAACTATTATGCGAGTTAGCCAGAGACCTACAGCTGCACAGACTGTATACACAACACACAAAACTACATATTTTGCTCGCTCGACAAAATATTAAAGCAACAATTATTAATCATACTTACAAGCTGTGATTTGGAGGAGCAAGCTGGTCCAAACACACTGGGCGCTGACTCATATTTGAAAGACAGACGGTTTATGAATCCCGCGTTGAACTCGCAGAGACTGGGGAAGCAGTCGTCAGTGAAATGATGGGAGCACAGCAAGTTTGGGATTATACTGCTGTGGTATCGTAGTAAGGATGAATTTT
>NW_015602249.1:0-463 GCF_001515605.1 Sinocyclocheilus anshuiensis | reverse complement strand
CTTTTCTTTCAGATTCTGTTTTAGACTAATTTAGTGTGAGGCTGGAAGGAACTAACACACTCTGGTCTATAACAAGAACAAGAAATGTGTTAAAACACAGCTGTTTAATACACTCGTTAAGAATTTATAAAAGAACAAGATTCACTATTTGGACTTTAATTATATTTTATTAATACCTTGTGTATTCTGGAAATGCACATTTGACCTGATTTTGCATATACTTTTCAATTTTTTTGTATTTTGAAAAATAAAATAAAATAAAATAAATGCAGCCAGATCATAATAGATGCTATGACCTGAGTCTTGACCCTGTGAGCCTGCATGGAGAACGATATCAGACAAGAGGTCAAGAGGAGAATGTTCCTCAAGCAGTGCTCTGTTCGTAGAGATGTTGAAGGTGAGAGGAAACTAGTGTCACTAGTGTGTGTGTGTGTGTGTGAGTGTGTGTGTGTGTGTGTGTGTG
>NW_015602248.1:0-464 GCF_001515605.1 Sinocyclocheilus anshuiensis | reverse complement strand
ATAAACTCGTATAAAAAGACCCAAAATAGCAGCAAATCCAACAGTTAAAGCTAGTTTTGTGCCTCATTTCTGTTTGATTTGTTATTTTATCTGCTGCATGGATTTGATTCCTACAGAATTTTTTTGTTAGCTTGAATGCAATGGAAACTGCTTTGGATAAAAGCATCTGCCAAATGCATAAATGTAGAGGTGTGTTAATTTAGTGATTTTACCGGCATCAACAGCAAATCAAATTATTTTGCCATTATGAACGTTGCCATAGAAATTGTGAGTTTATATCTCATAATTCTGAGAAAAGAAGTTAGTATTGTGAGGTATAAACTAAACTAAAAAAAATCAGAATTATGAGATAAAAACTAAAAAATGTCAGAATTGGTAGAGAAAGAAAAAACTCTGAGACATAAACAAAAAAAATCTTTACTGAGATATAAAGTAAAGAAATTCAGAATTTCTAGAAATAGTCA
>NW_015602247.1:0-463 GCF_001515605.1 Sinocyclocheilus anshuiensis | reverse complement strand
GACCCTTATGACTGGTTTTGTGGTCCAGGGTCACATATAATCTATATAATATAATTTTAATCTCTTTTTACTATAGAAATTTACATACATTTTCCAGGCCAAATCTTAAACTTTCATGGGAATCCTTAAGACTTCACATCTACTGCCATAGTCTATGAAAACAAAGTCACTCGGCACATAAAGTCACTCTGCATGTGTTCATTTATGCTCTGCTGGTTTGAGTTCTTTGAAATGCCTCAGCCAGTCAAGCCTAAAATAGGCATTTGTCCCCTCACAAACTGCACATCCTGTAGTCTGACATAATAATTATTCAGATCAACCGCATTGTATTTTAAATGCTAATTTCTCTTCTTGATTCGCCTGCTGCTGAGTTCAGTGCGGCACAGTATGACACTGATCTAATCTCTAAACGTTATATGGCAGGTTACTTCACATAGCAGCGGGAAACAGATTGCATCAAACA
>NW_015602246.1:0-464 GCF_001515605.1 Sinocyclocheilus anshuiensis | reverse complement strand
TCAGTAAGATTTTTTGATTACTATTTTTCTAAAATAGTAAAACAAATTAATTCATTCATTCTCTTTCTTTCTTTCTTTGTTTCTTTCTTTCTTTTTATTCAAAAACATTACATTTCAGTCACCTGTCTCTCAAAACAAGGGACAGTTCATTTCTGGCTATCATCATTATTAGACTGTCATGTAGTTCCAAACTCATGTGACTTTTATTTCTTCTATAGGCTATAATGCAAAAGAACTGTACATCAAATATGCCAACACAATCTTCAAATAATTTGAGAGTTAATAAAGGCTTAAATTGTATTCTGTGCATCATACAAAGTGCTCCTCACTTCAGAAGACTTATGGATTAATTTCATGATCATATTGACCGTTTAACCGTTAACCGAAAGTTAGAATTTTTACCGATTAATATCAGTTAAATGGTTTAAAAGGTTTTATACGTTTTTTTTTTTTTTTTTTAAGTT
>NW_015602245.1:0-463 GCF_001515605.1 Sinocyclocheilus anshuiensis | reverse complement strand
GGAAAGTGACCTGGAAGGGCCAAGTTTGCCCACCCCTGATATAGAGGAATGGAGATTGGTTGGAAGTTGTATTTTCAGACTTTGAAGTGTAATACAAGATATTTACAATCAGAGACCATATTGATGTATTGTGTTCCATTCATACCTGTATTCCATAAATGTGCTTTAGTTGGTCTTAAAAAGACATTTTATAAAACCTGCAGAAACCCTGAATTATATGATAAGCATCATATGATATAACCATCTTGGTTGGAGAGAGCTAAAAAAGTTGTGGGATTTCAAAACCTTCTAAATTTGCAAATTAGTTTAAAAATTCCCTTATTTGAACGACAATATTTGACTTGAATTTAAGGCTCACAATGATCAGATTTTTTTTTAATGAATCATAATCAGATGTTTTTCTAATAATCATGACAGAGCCTGTGACAGTCGACGCTAAACCACAGTGGAAGTTTAAAAATGC
>NW_015602244.1:0-463 GCF_001515605.1 Sinocyclocheilus anshuiensis | reverse complement strand
GTGTGAAAGTGAATAGCACATAACTGCACAATTAACGTTACCGGTATAAATATGTCTATTGGTACAATATGCGTCACATGAATAAACATGCGTCATCGTTTTCAAAAGCCTCCATTTCCACAGTCCATACTACTACAACTTGAAAACAGCATTTTCAAATTTACCCGCTCGGGAGAGCATTTCAAAAGCTCAGTTTTCCTGGACTCCTTGTCTTAGTGTGGATGGAAGGCCAAAACAAGAGGAAAATATGCGTTTTCAACGGAAACGTATTATTGCGGACAAAGCTGGAGGAATTGCCAAATCTAGCAACAAATTGCTAAGTCGGCAATACTGCAGGCTACCCAGGCATTTCAACTTGTCCCGCCAAATTTCACTAACCCTTCCACTTTCCCGAGGCCTACAGCTACAACAGCTGAAACAAGCGTGAAGCTGCTTCCGCTTGCAACACAGGCCCTCACATCTC
>NW_015602243.1:0-463 GCF_001515605.1 Sinocyclocheilus anshuiensis | reverse complement strand
TGGAACATTATTTCACCCATATTTTGACATTTTATTTTCACAACATTTAATATGCTTTATATGTATATAAAGTCACTTTTGTAAATTTAATTTGATGCAGACACCAAAATAGGACGTCTATTGACATCTCTGACCCAAAATATTTTCACATTATAAAACACTTGAATTAAAAAGATTCAAAACAGTAAAATGAAGATTATAAAACTTACAGGTGCAAATCTAAACTCTGATTGGATGAGCAAAGCAGTCGTACGCGGCCCTACTATCACAGCTCATTAAATAGACGCTTGTGCATTCAGCGGGTGTACCTGGCCCAGGAGAGCTGTACAGGGATGTGAAGGAAGAGGAAACCGCGGAGAGTGAGTTAGCGTTCATTACACGCTCCACTACCTCCAACACAGCCCATCTCAGAGCTCCTGCCATCAGTCACAGTGACACTGTCCTCACTGCAGTCCTGTAGACA
>NW_015602242.1:0-463 GCF_001515605.1 Sinocyclocheilus anshuiensis | reverse complement strand
TTATAATTATCAATGTTGAAAACAGTTGTGCTGCTTAATATTTTTATATTCTTTAATCATTTCAAAATTTCAAATGAACAGCATTTATTTGAAATGCTTCTATTTAATGTAAATTCCGATCATTTATTTAAAATTTAGAGTGCATATGCATAGAACATTTAAAAAATAAATAAATAACTACAAAAAGATGAAAAACTAATTTGTACTCTAAAAACTGTTTTTTGAATGTGATCCAACCTTTTAGGGCTGAATGATTTACAAAAACCAAACAAATTTGGGTGTTCACACTTACAGTAATTTACTCTTCACAATAACTAATGAAGTAAGCAGAGTTTTAAAAGAAAATCTATTTCCACTTGGGTTTTTATAGACCATATTCCCACAGTTTTTAACCAATTATATATGACTATAAAATAATGCTCTGAGAAGCAGAAACACTTTATCATAAGCTGCACACGTGTAA
>NW_015602241.1:0-463 GCF_001515605.1 Sinocyclocheilus anshuiensis | reverse complement strand
TCCGTTTCCCAGTCTATAAGGTCCCCCTCGAAGTCCAGCAGTCCCCGATGTATAATCAGCTCACCCTCAGCCATCCACGGCTAGATCCCTCGCAGTGGGCTTTGCGCTGGCTCTTCGATCGCGGCGGGAATTGGCTCTCCATCATCGATGGGCTTGGGCTGATGCTCCGCACCGGGGGAGATGGTGGGCTGGGCTCTGGTTTGGGAGTGGTACTGGCGAGATCCTCCTCGGAACGGACGGTGAGCGGGGAGCCGTTTCTCGCCAGAATCCACTCCACAAAGGCGGTGAAATCTGCTCGAGGACCATCCTCGGATGACGGCGCTCTGCACGCAATGTTTAAACTGGCGTCGTAAAACGCACAGAGCGCGTCGTCTGGGTAGCTGGTGGTGTATGCTAAGAGCCGGAACAGTCTCGTATAGTCCTCGAGAGATCTCTCCCCCTGCTCCAGCAGGAGGAGGAGATA
>NW_015602240.1:0-463 GCF_001515605.1 Sinocyclocheilus anshuiensis | reverse complement strand
GTATACTTAATTGAACAGTAGTTGCATTTAATTATTTCATCCATTTTTGGCCACTACCCAACAGTTAAGAAATTGTGCTATATGTGTTGCAAGTAGTTCTTAAGAAAAATTCCTAAAATGGTCTAATAATTAATTCTGCTGCGCACTGTGAGACTGAACAGAGCAGAAGTCTTACTACAGCACATCAGAGAAGCACACATGTTGAGCAAATTATGCTATCAGGAACGATACATCTGCCAAAATATATATGAAGGAAGAGCTCAGCGTCAGTTTAGAGGCATAATGCATGAAGACAAACGAGTTAATAAAAAAAAACCTCATGACAAGTTACAGCACAGGTGCATTTATTTCTCATACAGTACACTGCTATGACTTCCATGCAGGAGATAAGCTTTTGATGTGAAACCTACTGGTGCAGAGCTACATTAAGCGCTTCAGAGAGAAGATCAGTGGAAGTAAAAAA
>NW_015602239.1:0-463 GCF_001515605.1 Sinocyclocheilus anshuiensis | reverse complement strand
TCTTTTGTGATCCGAAAAAAATAATAAGCCTAATATGGATTTAGAACAGCATCAGGTTGATTAATTATTTACTTGTGATTAATTATTTTGTCGTGAAGAGGTAAATAAACTATAAACTATGAGTGAGAGCGAGCAAAATAAGAGTTAGGCATAAAATAACACATAGTTATTGTGTTTAGGGCCCCTAAATCACTAAAGTCCACCCCTGATGAACAGGGCTCGAACTGAGTGAGGGATGAACCCATGAACACCAAAGAAATTGACCACACCATCCCCCCTAAGTTTTTTTCACAGTGTATATGGATTTTCTGGAAAGGCAACTTCAAGTGATAACAGACAGACAGAAAGAAAGAATGATAGTTACAGAGTAAAACAGACAGGGAAAATACTAAATATATGGCAGACAACAATGGCCACAAACTTGACTGAAAAGTGGCTAAAACACTTTGAAAACAATCCAATA
>NW_015602238.1:0-463 GCF_001515605.1 Sinocyclocheilus anshuiensis | reverse complement strand
TTTGAGAAATGACCTTGCTCTCAGAGCCGGTGTTTCACACATGTTTTCACTCATTCACTCATTCAATCTCTTGTTCTCTTCATGCTTTTATCCTTCTTGTAAGCGGCACTTTTTCTGTTCCATACGTACCCCAAAATGTTCTCTGTAAAAGATGTTTCATAATTAGATTTTCCTAAAGTATCTGCTGTTCTGAAGAACTTTATATAGTATGGCTTGTATACATTCTAGCAACCTCTTTATTTCCTCCTATTTTAAAATACATCTTCAGTGCATTATGCAGTTGTATTAGGTTGCTTGGTAAGACTTTATCAGGTGTAATGCATCTGAATGTAGAGTGTTGAATGCACACGCAACTTTGGGATGCTTTTTGACTCAAAGTGCTCGGCTCAGGACGTGTGGGTGGGTTACACATGTTGTGCTGTTGTAGCCACAACCTTTTGAAATCACATCTGACAAGCGGAAA
>NW_015602237.1:0-463 GCF_001515605.1 Sinocyclocheilus anshuiensis | reverse complement strand
TGGACTATTTCAGAAACAGAACGGGGAATCCGTTTACTTTCGGGGTTTTGTCGTGTCGCATCCTGTGGAGACAATATCACTGATTATATGTCTTTTGACACATTGCGTCGCACGCAGCTCGTGTCCGGTTTCTTTCTCAGCTGTTCATGTTCACATAAGAACCGACTACTTTACTAGGATACTCACCGAGATGGACATTTTTGACATAATTTTGTGTTAATTTGTCCGTTTAAGTGCAGGAAGGAAGCAGAGCTCAAGACGCGGCTTTCAGGCCGGTGTTTCGGATGTTTAAACTTCCCATACAGCGCGAGAGTAACGCGTGTCCTTTCTCGTGTTCTAGCTCTTGAATATTTACACTGCAAAGGCTTAAAACTTTTTCGATGAAGCAGCACTGACCCGTCAACTGTACGGAGCGTCATTCACGTTTATGTTCTCACAACATTGCACTGTTAGAATTTATAAA
>NW_015602236.1:0-463 GCF_001515605.1 Sinocyclocheilus anshuiensis | reverse complement strand
TGGAAATATTTAAACCACGTGTGTTACAACTAACCCCGCGTTACTGTGTGCCCCGCGCTCCGCTACAGCCTGATCAACCTGTTTGGCGGAGGAAGTGTGTACTATGAGGAAGAGAAGAGAAAGAAGGAAGGAGCAAAAGTTAGCTGTTGAATGTTTGCCTAGCTTTAAACCATTTAGGCCTTGTTTACCTTTTATATGTGTCACACAGCTAATTTAAAACTAAACTGGATAGATGTATTGCATGTTACGTGTCATTTAGTTTCTATCATCTCACTGTAAACCACTAAGTTCCTCTGTTTCGAGCTTCTTAGGATGCAGAACACAAGAGCTACGATCAGGACTGCAGAAAGGTTGGTGTAGTGTTAATAGTGAGAATGTGCGTGTGTGTTCATGTGCTTGCCTGTGTGCACTATATACTGTATAATGTACGGTTGCAGTAAGCTGTATAGAGTAGCGTCGCGAG
>NW_015602235.1:0-463 GCF_001515605.1 Sinocyclocheilus anshuiensis | reverse complement strand
GCCTCCACGCCAGATAATTAAGATCCAGCCCCGGACGCCAGATCCCGTCAGAAAATATCTGTTTTGTCTGGTAACAGAGCAACTCATCAGCAAAGCAGTCTGATACC
Organism: Sinocyclocheilus anshuiensis; assembly: GCF_001515605.1. NCBI lineage: Eukaryota > Metazoa > Chordata > Actinopteri > Cypriniformes > Cyprinidae > Sinocyclocheilus > Sinocyclocheilus anshuiensis. The sequence continues at coordinate 356 of NW_015602235.1, read as the reverse complement.
CAAAACCTCTTAAAAGCAAGTCTTGTCTGGTATTAACAGTCTTCTATCAGCCAAGAAGTTGGCCGAGGAAAAAGCCAGAGAAGAGCAGAAGCAGGAGACGAAGTGGTGATGATAAAAAGGAGCAGAGTTTATTGAATAGTCTTAGTTGCGTATGTTACAATGCTCAGACTTCATCTGACCAGCACAAATTCAAAAGGTATTGTTATACCAAAACTGCTTCAAAACAACATCGAATAAACCTTGAGTTTCCATAAACATTCTCTCTATCTCTTATTCATGAAGACTAACAGACCTTGAAACCACACAGTCATAAGACTAAACAACAATAAAATGCAAAAATAAATAAATAAATAAAA
>NW_015602234.1:0-463 GCF_001515605.1 Sinocyclocheilus anshuiensis | reverse complement strand
AATGGGTCCAAAGCACATCAGCTCAGTCCGAGTGAAGATGATGACAACACTCAGAACTGGCCTGAGGTACAAGGACGACTTCCCAGAGCTCTGCTGCAGGTGTGTTTCTCGTTGAGTGGTGTGAATGCACAGAAGAAGCTGTGCAAACAGGTTACGAAGAGTATCAGAAGCACCATATGCATGAGAGTGCTGCTGATAAGATCCAGATTGTTCTTTAATTACTGCAGTGAGCTCAGCAGGACACCAGATTTGCATTTTTGCATTATATTTTAAGGTTTAAGCTCAGCAAGAACCATCTGTATCTAATATGCAGTCAGGACAGAGGATGAAATTGTAATTGTACTTTAACCACAAAATAACAAGGATATGGGTTTTATTGTTATCTTGTTGGTTTACAGGACGTGGGACTGTTTCGTGTGCTGTCTTGACCCGTCTTATCTGGGTCCGCTTCTGAGTCATGTAA
>NW_015602233.1:0-462 GCF_001515605.1 Sinocyclocheilus anshuiensis | reverse complement strand
TGTATATATATATATATATATATATATATACATTTTATAGGTTTTAAGTCCCACATACAGATTGAAACTTACAATTACACCCTGTAGACCCACTTAAATGGAGATTTGCTACAAACTAAACCACATCATTTGAATAATATAGGTGAAAGAGTATAATAATTTATCAGCTCCATTCCATTAATAATATTCTAGATGTCTTTACACATTTGAAATAAATATTATGTATGGATAAAAAGTATATCCTGCAGCGCAATGACAACATTTCCAAGAAAATAATTTCAAAAGATAATGAATATTTCATTTTCATCCATAGATCATCTCTATATGTCAGTAGTGGTGTGTGTGATTGGAGCACTGTGTGGACAGAGCACAGAGGAGGTAAATTTAGCCCAGGGTGATATTAATAGACTCAGTGTTGGCCATGCCTGGCTGGTGCACACCTGCACAGAGGCAAAATTACAC
>NW_015602232.1:0-463 GCF_001515605.1 Sinocyclocheilus anshuiensis | reverse complement strand
TTTTTTTTTTTTTTTTTTTTAATTTTGATGATTAAAGCTTACAGCGCATGAAAGTCATAACTCATAACTTGTCCTGCTTTCAGATGACTGATAATGAGCTTGTATACACATTCAATCTCCTCTACACTCCTGAGGCTTTAGTAGGAACTCCCATTGTAAGAACTGATGCAGCAGCTTTTAAAATTGAGTGCCACTATTCAATGTAGTAGAAACATCTTTGTCTAAGAAGTTTGATCAAAAGTAATACAAATTATTCCTGTTTTACTTCTAATGATAGGCTGCACGATGTAAGCAGTGATGTCTTGTTACCCTCTTGGGCTCCTTTTGCTGTAACTAAAGTTGCAGAGGAAGTTGTGGGGTTCTCACTGAAGCTCATGAATGGTAATATGTATTTAAATTAGTTTTAGAAGTGTCTAGGACAGGGTTCCTCAAATCTTGCCCTGGAGGGCCAATGTGCTGCAGA
>NW_015602231.1:0-463 GCF_001515605.1 Sinocyclocheilus anshuiensis | reverse complement strand
TCGCTTGAAGAACCTTTTAAAGCACCTTTATTTTTAAGAGTGTACATGTTTAGAACAACATAAGGATGATAGAATTGTCCTAAAATTCCCTTTCTGTTCCTTCAATTTTCTCTTCTTCCCTCCCTCTTCACATTCTTCCGTGTCCCTGGTTTCCGAAGGTTACTTTCCTTCGCAGACGCACCCATTCACTCTCCCTGAGCAGAGTACTGCTGAATAAAACATGAGATGAAGACAGAGACACACCATCACCTCATGCTACTCCGTCTCTCTTTGTCTTTCTTTCTTGCCATTTAAGTTTACTGGCCCTTCCTTGGTCCTCTATCTTAAATTACTCACTTGTCTCCCAGCATCCTTTTTAAGGTGATAAGGCAGCACTGAAGCGGCCGCACACGTGGCTCTGCTCTCTGAGCGGGCTCTTCTCATACTCCCAGATGCGAGTGGAGGGAAAGAGCGCTGGATGAGA
>NW_015602230.1:0-463 GCF_001515605.1 Sinocyclocheilus anshuiensis | reverse complement strand
CAGTTCTGTCTAACATTCACCAAGGAGGAAGATGCCAAAAAGGTAATTTGTTTGACATCAGGACTGAAATGTATATGTGCATTTTAAAGAGGGTTTCACGTCCCCTTGTGCATTTGTTTGTTTGCTTTTTCAGATCTTTCAGGGTATTGCTCACCATTGTTTGGAGGAGAAATCTCTGAAGTGTGTCTTTGCCTTTTCCTATATGGGGACACCAAGCCCAGGTACAGATTTATCTTTTTGTAGAGGCTTTCATTGTGTTGATGATGTTACTCTTCAGTTTCGCTTGTTGATGTAAAAACAGCTGTTGTCTGAGTACTTCATTCTTATGTTTGTAATGTGTACATTTAACTGCTTTTGAAACAAAATCCCTCCAAATACAGCAGCACCCGAAACCAGTAATTCACCAAACACATGTAACTGCTTATACAACATGAGGAAAAACATCACCTTGAGAAGTTCATGA
>NW_015602229.1:0-463 GCF_001515605.1 Sinocyclocheilus anshuiensis | reverse complement strand
CACGTGTGCAATCGCTGATCTCGGCCTGGCGGTTCGTCACGAGTCCATCACTGACACCATCGATATCGCCCCCAACCAGCGCGTCGGCACTAAGAGGTACAGCTTGTTACAATAATCCGACCTAAAACGTCTGCTCATATGGTCAGTGGTTTGTGTTTTCTACTTGATGTTCTTTCAGTGATCCTGTTTCTGTGCGTGTTTCAGGTACATGGCACCTGAGGTTCTGGAAGAGACTATTAACATGCGTCACTTCGACTCGTTTAAATGCGCTGACATCTACGCTCTGGGACTCGTGTACTGGGAAATCGCTCGCCGCTGCAATGCTGGAGGTGCTGAAATTAATCAAAACCATTCTTGAAAAAGCACTTGAAGCACGTTAAAAGTTAAAGTGAGAAATATTTTTGTTCTTATTTATGTATTGTTTGCATTCAGGTATTCATGAAGAGTACCAGCTGCCCTACTA
>NW_015602228.1:0-463 GCF_001515605.1 Sinocyclocheilus anshuiensis | reverse complement strand
TATATATATATGTTTGTATAAATAAAGAATAAAAATATATAATATTTTATTTATATACTAGAATATATTTGTGGAACTAGAACAGGTTCTCCAGTGAAATCAGGCTGCTTGAGTGCAGCTTTGACGTCAGAGCTGCAGGGAGGTTTTCACAAACTGTACCTAATAAAACAGAAAAAAGTCATGCATTTGTTTATTTTAAGTGCAAACAAAGGAGAAAAAAACACAAAGCAAATGCACCAAGTCAAAGTGACTGTGCGAGCGTTTCTGCTGCTTTATCCTAAACATCTGAGGTTCTTCTGACTGCTTCACCCAGAGTCCCAGATCCAATCTCACACGGACCGAACGATTCAGCTAATTCATCTGACACATAAACATATATATATATATATATATACGGGCATCCCGCAGTCATGTGGCCCTCTGGCTTCCAGTTATATTTAGGATTGATTTTAAAGTACTTTTA
>NW_015602227.1:0-463 GCF_001515605.1 Sinocyclocheilus anshuiensis | reverse complement strand
TCTGTAGTTGGTATTTAATGTCCTGAATAGGCTGCGTTTGTGCTTTGTCATGTGGCATTTCACAAATGCTAAATGCATGATGATTACTTGGATTTCTAATTCACGCGTTAGTACAATTAATGTAATGACAGATGGAGGTGGTTATTGAGGACTTTATTGTACATTAAACTTCACATATGTCACAGTTACAAAGGCTTGAGCAACAGCAGCCCCTGGAGGCTAACTGCTTGGAAAAGTCTCAAGCTCCCACTTCCACGCCGTCAGTCTCCTTTGTCTTTCTCATTATCCCCCATTCAACCACCAAAACAGCAGAACAGATCAGTTGATGTGTAGTTAAGTACTGCTCTGACAATCGTTTGACAGAGTAGCGATAACTGCTACATTTAACTCTAAGCTTCAAGATAAGAAAAGGAGAGTTCAATGAGACTAAGCTGTTACCATGGAGTTTATCCCATCTCTCTTA
>NW_015602226.1:0-463 GCF_001515605.1 Sinocyclocheilus anshuiensis | reverse complement strand
TCACTTCGCGCGTTCTGCTCTTGGTCACAAACGGCACACCGTAGTGTGCTAGCTGTTACGTCACAAGAGAATTGAGCGCAGCCAGAGATCTTCTTATTAAGGGAGATGGGAAACTCAAACGGGTTCATATAGATCACGTGCTCCAATCGCTCTTCCCGAAATGGCTCACTCAATCATTTATTCACCAATCCCTAGCTTTTATAGTGCGTGGCGTTTGACGGCAGTGATAGGAGAAACGAAGCTTTTCGAAACTGAATCAGCTGAACTGCGCCCCAAAACGATCTTTCGAGGCGCTTGACACACCACAAGCATTGCGGCATCTGCTGGTCAAAACGTGTAAATGCAAAAATACCTTTACATTAGAATTTAAAATATTTTCACTAGGCTAAGTAAAGTGTTTTCTACGACGGCGTTTTAGTGCCACGTTAAAAATGAAAAAAAAAAAAAAAAAAATCCAAGATTA
>NW_015602225.1:0-463 GCF_001515605.1 Sinocyclocheilus anshuiensis | reverse complement strand
TACCCCAGTGACTTATGACTGGTTTTGTGCTCCAGGGTCACAAATGTTTACGCATCCAGTCTTAGATGTGTTGTACTTCTGGTTTCTATAAATAAAAAATGATGAATAAAACTAATTAAGAAATGTAAGATTAAAATGTGAAAGTAAATCATTGGGAGATTTATTTATGATCTGTTTTGAGTACATTGCATTCGTGTTTTGTTTCGAAACCTAAATATGAGTTACATTTTGACTTAATTTAAGAAAGAAACTTGTGAGAAAAAAGGGTTTAACAAAACATATAAATAAATGGAATGCACATACTTACACTTAAGGTTAAAATACTCATGAAGTCACTGTATACAACATTTGCATACTGCATCGTGATTGGTGCTCATCCTCGCATTTATTTGCATACTGAATAGTAATAAAACCAGTTCTGACAACTCTTTACTGAAGTGTGTTCAGCTCAAAACATTTGTGA
>NW_015602224.1:0-461 GCF_001515605.1 Sinocyclocheilus anshuiensis | reverse complement strand
TGTGTGTGTGTGTGTGTGTGTGTGTGTTTCAGAGGGTCTGCAGGAGGTCATTCTGTACACACAGCCGGATGATAAGAGGAAGAACCGCGGCTTCTGTTTTCTGGAGTATGAGGATCATAAGTCGGCGGCTCAGGCGCGGCGCAGGCTCATGAGCGGGAAGGTGAAGGTGTGGGGGAACCCTGTGACCGTGGAGTGGGCCGACCCCGTCGCGGAGCCTGACCCCGAGGTCATGGCCAAGGTCAGTGTGTGAGCATGCACAGCTCTCTCTGTATGTAGTGTGATGTGTGACGATGTGCTGTGTCTCGTCAGGTGAAGGTGCTGTTTGTGCGTAAGCTGGCCACGCCGGTCACAGAGGAGCTGCTGGAGAACACCTTCTCTCAGTTCGGCAAACTGGAGCGCGTCAAGAAGCTGAAGGACTACGCCTTCGTTCACTTCGAGGAGCGAGACGCCGCAGTCAAGGT
>NW_015602223.1:0-463 GCF_001515605.1 Sinocyclocheilus anshuiensis | reverse complement strand
ATCTCCTCTCTCCCCTCCATAAAAATGGTTTAGTCTGATGGTTATCAATTACTTCAGCTACAAAAAGAAGAGGGACCCAATAAAATCGCAGGTCCCACCCCAGCGATAGTGAACAGAGCCAATCAGAGTTGAGGCTGCTCCGAGAACAGTTGAAGTTAGAAGTAACGTTAGAGTGGAAGTGAGACTGACTGATCTGGGTACCAGCAACGTCATGAAAAGCAGAGGGAAGCCATGAGAACTGCTTAATCACTCTATCAAAACGTCCTTTAGCAAGACAGCTTAGTAGTGCACTATAGGGATGTCACTGTGTGAACGACTGCATGCTCAAAGTTCCCCTCTTTCTGCGCTGTCATGTAGTTTGTATCGTATAATACACAGAGAAATGCGCGTCACGTGGATTGTTGCTGATGTGATAGCCTATATTTAAAGGGGTCATATGATGCGATTTCAAATTTTCCTTTCT
>NW_015602222.1:0-463 GCF_001515605.1 Sinocyclocheilus anshuiensis | reverse complement strand
GTGTTTGTTGCAGCTTCGGTGACGGTGATCTCGGTGAAAGCAGTTTCAGGAATGATCACAGAGACGATCCGTGGAAGTCACCTGCAGCTCACCTATCCCATCTTCTACATCATGTTCATCATCATGGTGACGTCCTGCGCCTTTCAGATCAAGTGCGTCTGACCCTTCACTGATCACTTACTGTGCTCAGAAGAATCCTGCTCATTTCTCTCCATTTGCTCAGGTTTCTGAATCAGGCCATGAAGATGTTCGACGCCACTGAGATCGTGCCCATCAATTATGTTTTCTTCACCGCGAGTGCCGTCGTAGCTGGTCAGTCGTTTAAATGTGTTTTGCTGAATAAAGACCAGTTGCTTTTCCTTCCTGGAAACACAAAACTGCTTAACAGAATATTTTTGTATTTCTAGGCATTTTATTTTATGAAGAATTTTATGGTTTATCTTTGATATACATCATCATGTTT
>NW_015602221.1:0-463 GCF_001515605.1 Sinocyclocheilus anshuiensis | reverse complement strand
GAACAAGTTCAAGAAAGAATGTGAGGAGATAGAAACCATGGAGAACCTTAATCGTGTTCTGTTGGAAAACGTTCTGCCAGCCCATGTAGCAGAGCACTTTCTGGCCAGGAACTGGAAGAACGAGGTAAGAATGGAGATGGAAAGAACAACTAAAGAGCTAGCCTGTACTGCAATTTATATACTGTTTGTCTTAGGAGGTATGCATCCCAAGTTCACATGGTGAAAATAGAATGAGCTTCCCTGCTTCAAAGCTACCACAATACTGTGTTATATATTCAGAAAAAAGAGACTCTTGCACTACAAAATTGTTATATGTCTTAATATGTCTCAACAATACTGGCTTGCTTCATACCTAAAAGTATATACTTAACTAGCACAGAATTTTTTTTTTCTCCTTGAAGGACTATAGGTAATGAGATTAAAAGCACATCTAGCAATAACTTGAATTTAGATGCTTGAAAGT
>NW_015602220.1:0-463 GCF_001515605.1 Sinocyclocheilus anshuiensis | reverse complement strand
ACAATATCAACTTCTTTCTTACTGAACTGTTGTATAAAATCCAATTTAAACTCGTGATATTCAGGACAAAAGCAGCACTCGTGCAATATGCTGCACTCCCTGTGCGATATCGTATGATATAAATACGAGACACAAACTCATACAGGGGCATTTTTTGCACCAATAGCTTGAATTTTAGGGCATAACTGCATTTATGGAGTTGTTGCCCCGCATCATATTTGTTAACAGTCAACTGTATGAAATGTAAGATGATGTAGACCTACAGGTCTGGGGGCGGGGCCAGTGCGTTAACTGATCGCGTTATCTTCCATAACTAATTAATTAAGTTGACGTGTTAAACTGACAGCCCTAATATACACACAATTGATCTATTTTGGCAATTTCACATTCCCCTGCAGTTCCTACATGAACCCCTAGGAGTTTGTAACTAATAGCATCACGATTCCCTGCTTTGTTAGTTTTA
>NW_015602219.1:0-463 GCF_001515605.1 Sinocyclocheilus anshuiensis | reverse complement strand
GGGGTTCTTTGACATCTGGCTTGACTATCAGGCTGACACCAGTAAGATTTCGACCTGTGTTAGAGGGTTCTGGTGCAACAACACTGAATGGGACTGAACTGGAGGGGGTGACTGGGCTTTGACTAGTTAATAGCCGGGTGACAATGGAATCCCCTATCTGACTGCCTAATTCACCAATAAGTTCACGTAACTGCTGTGCAATGTTATCATTTGCATTACTAGGAGTAGAGGCAGTCGGCCCAATAGGTTGATCTGGTAGGATATCATGTGATTCGGGACTATAAACTAACACTCTAGGCCTACCAATGACAGGTTCATCCATATCCAACAACCCTCTGCCCCTACCCAGATATGGCGTTGTCATATCGGAGTCTTTCCTTACCCCAGCCATAGTGTACATTTACAACAGTGACAGAATAAACACAAAAGAAAACTGACCTCAGAGAATGTCCAATAAGTATGA
>NW_015602218.1:0-463 GCF_001515605.1 Sinocyclocheilus anshuiensis | reverse complement strand
GACAGTTCTTGTCCCTTATCATCTAGTGTTTGTGACATCCTATTTTCTGCTGGTAGTGAGTCTGTGGTTTTTGTGATTTCTGGATGACAGTCTGCATTTGATCTGCATGTCTTTTCCAGCTTTGTGCATTGTCTACTTGAACTGTGTACGACACTGGTCCTGACTGCGAAGAAACAGTACCAGCTTTCCATTTCTCCTCCCCCCGTCGATAATCTCTGTCCAGCACTGAATCACCAACATGAAAGTCTCTGTCTTTTGCATGGAAGGAACGGTTAGAACATTGAACTTTTTGTGCATGCTCCACAGTCAGTTTCACACTTGGTTTCAGTAAATCCAGCCGTGTTCTCAATCTGCGATGCAAGAATAACATAGCAGGTGTTTCTTTTGTTGTGCTATGTGGTGTATTCCTGTACTGCAACAAGAAAGAGTCTAATCTCTGTTGTAGTGGTATTGGTTCTTTGGA
>NW_015602217.1:0-463 GCF_001515605.1 Sinocyclocheilus anshuiensis | reverse complement strand
TATCTTTACCTCGTGCAGTTTGTAGTCAGATCCTAAACCATCACCATACTCGCTGCTGGCCTTGGCTCTCAGCAAGGTGACATTGCCGTGATACTTGGAAGCTGGAACATAGCAGTCGGCGGCCTTCAGTTTGTGGTAAAATGTAGAAGCAGCAAAATGTAGCATATCTCGGCTGACATTCTTATGGCTGGATGTGATCAGATCAACAGCCTTGTTCACACGAGCCTCCAGGTCTGACAGAGGTAACAATGTCTCGAACAGCTGTGTGAAAGATTAAAGAGACAGCATTAACTTTAGCACTGACTGAACTGTAATGAGCTAAGTAATGTCTATTTGAAAAAGAACATTTTAAATAAATTTAAAGAATAAAGGATCAAAAATCTTTTCAAGAATGAATTACAAAGTAACAGTTGTTCATGTACCTTGTTGTACTCAATGCCAGTGAACTGTTGGATAAAAGCAC
>NW_015602216.1:0-463 GCF_001515605.1 Sinocyclocheilus anshuiensis | reverse complement strand
TATATATATATATATAAAAGCTTTTCAAAATGGCAAAAAAATATGCAACAAAATTACCAAAACTTTAAAATGGAAAAAAAACAAATACAGAAATAAAAACTGACTCAAATATTAATAAAAACTATAATAGTATCTCAATGATACTAAAATGCATTCCTCTAATTACCACTATTTTTGATCAAAAAAAAAGTATTAAATCCTAAAATACAGAAGAAAAAAAAATAATAATAAAATAAAATAAACTTTTTGTAGGGCACTATTGTTAAAATTTTAATAAATGAAAGTTTTTGTGAATTCAAATGAATAGACATCCTTTTTGATTATTAAAATGTAATGAAACCATTAAAATGGAAAACATGGATTTTGGTGGAAAAAAAAGGATTTCAATGGGTCCTAAAAATCCCTAAGCCTCTGCGTGTTTTCGTACCTGAGCTGTTTGAGGAACTGTATGTCAGAGCTGCTG
>NW_015602215.1:0-450 GCF_001515605.1 Sinocyclocheilus anshuiensis | reverse complement strand
TGTGTGTGTGTGTGTGTGTGTGTGTGTGTGTGTGTGTGAGAAAAACATAATTTACTATATTTTGTAAATGATACTTTTTCTAACTGACATTTGATACTTTTTTAAACCCATTGACTAAAATATTAATATTTTATGGACAAAATACTTCTAAATAACTTATTTTGGGTGCACCATGCAACTTTAAGCCCACTATGAAGCTTTATTTAATTGATAAACTATGAAGATAAAAAAATAAATAATAATAATAATAAATAAATTGATCCAAAAATACAAAATCTTGTTTAGTATCTTGTCTCCTGTTGTCATATTCTGTAAGTAAAATGGATTGTGAACAGCAAATCATGCTGACTTGAATCTCTGTTGGCACCATTTGTGACAACAAATATAAAATAAACAATAAATAAGTCCTTTAAAAGCATAAACTTCAAAACAAGCTAATTAAAATCACTA
>NW_015602214.1:0-462 GCF_001515605.1 Sinocyclocheilus anshuiensis | reverse complement strand
TTTGTCATATATTGTTTATATATATATATATATATATATATTTATTTATCAGGTTTTTATTCATAACAGTGTTGTCCTTTCATGTGGTCGAGTTCAGTCAAAAAATAAATAAAAAAAGACTCGGTTCAAACATTCAGTGAGCTGTTAATCCAAGAACTGGTCAGAAGGATTCATTCAAATGATTAATTCAAATGATTCATCGATTTGTTTATGAATCAGACATATCCAGTAGCGGCTCCTGACTGTAAATTTAGGTGGGGCAAATTCTGGGTCTTAGCGCTAATATATGAAAAACACTTTGTAAGCTTTATATTCTATTCGCTGAACACATGCAGACATAATTTTGGCAGAGATCTAATGTCCTTGTTTGCATTATCCAGTGGGTGGCGCGCTAATGTTGATTGACAGACTCGAAGTACACGCATAAAATGCTGTATTATAATTGCCTTAATATAGTATTTA
>NW_015602213.1:0-463 GCF_001515605.1 Sinocyclocheilus anshuiensis | reverse complement strand
CGAGGGGGTCCCCCGGTAAAAATTGCGTTCCGGGGGCTAAAATACACGCTATTGGGGTCGCTTCAACCCGCGGCAACAGTAATAAAGTAGCCCAATTCCACAGGAAAACCGTGGACTTGGCAACACTGTGACGGCTACAACGGACACGAGTGCTGTCTCGCCGCGACAACAGCTTGAAGTTGTCTAATTTGGCATGGTCTCCCATATCCTTACAATTACAATGTTAGCTGTATTATGTGTCCCCTTCAAAAATTGCTCTTGAGAAATTGTTTTATTGTCCCCCCCTACTGTTAGACGAAATTTACACCCCTGACTGTTATTAATTTTACATTTTAAAAAAACCTGCAAAGACCTTTCTGTCGAGTGATGTAAATAATTTTTACAATAGTTTCTTGTGCATGCATATTATATTTAAAGGTGCTTAAGCGAAATCAAGGAGTTTATAAGACTGGTTTATTCATTC
>NW_015602212.1:0-463 GCF_001515605.1 Sinocyclocheilus anshuiensis | reverse complement strand
AATCCCTCTTTATTGTTTTCACTGTATTTTTGATCAAATAAATACAGCCTTGTTGAACATAAGAGAAAAATCATTAAAAAATCTTACTCGCCACAAACCTTTAAATGGTAATATGTATGTCAATAGGTTTACAGTTTGTTAAAACTTTGTTGATTTGTACACTAAAGACATAATTTTCAATTGGACCTGCCACTGCAAAGCCAAATATTGTTTGTCATGCAAATTTTTGGCTGTCCTTTGAATGGTCAGCGGGGTTAAAGATGAAACTTTTCGAACTTTGAGCGCCCATAGGTGACACTTCGTTCAGAATTCAGTGCAGCGTTGATGTGACTCACAATCCCAGTATCTCTCTAATAAAAAAACTGAAAAAGAAAAGGTTGACTTCTTTTCAGGAGCTCTCCCATTTACTTCTCTTATATTGATTTTTTAACCTTGACAAAAGTCAAGGACTGAAATTGATGCT
>NW_015602211.1:0-463 GCF_001515605.1 Sinocyclocheilus anshuiensis | reverse complement strand
TATATATATATATATATAGTACGTAGTACAAATGTACAAATATGCCATTTATATATAAACATAAGTATATTTGAATGATGAAGTGATTGAAATTGCTTCATTTTCCACAAAATGTGGAATGCATGAACAGCACCAATAAGTGTTGCTGTTTATAACTTTGTAATGTCTATAGTGTGATCTGTATATGGCAGACAGTTAGTTAGACTGACAGACTGCACGTGGAAATCTAGGCACGCTCCATTGCCGCTGCTGCAGCCAGTCTCACGAGCACAATTCATCAGTCCCTGCCCCTTTATGTGACACAGGTGAAATATGTTTTTAAAAAGTCAGCCAGGCACGGAAGAGTGTGTGTGCGAGACAGAAATACAGGGCATGAATGCAAAGAATAAAGCATGCCCGTGTTTGGTATGCAGTCATTTCTCTCTCTCTCTCTCGCTCTCTCGCTCTCGCTCTCTCTCGCTCT
>NW_015602210.1:0-463 GCF_001515605.1 Sinocyclocheilus anshuiensis | reverse complement strand
CTTTCTGTGATCGGCGATCGGCCTCAAAAATCCTGATCGAAGCACTCCTATTTAAAACACTGTATGGTTTACACCTTGTATAATTTTTTTTTCATGTTTTTTTGAGGACAAGTGTATGGTCACACAACCATATCAATTTTGGAATCTGTCTAATGTCCTAAATGAATGGGAACCTTTTTCTCCTCCCTTTTAATGATGCATAAGCCTATTTTAAATATGCACGATTCTATAGTTTTTATTATTAGTTTTATTATGCATTTTATTATTTGAATCCAACATTGTGTTTTTCCGGCTGTCCCAATTCAGTCATAACGGACCAATTAGAACCATAGATTTATAACACACATAGAAAATACTGTATAGCTCGGTAGCATCAACCTGCAGTATTATTACCGGAAAGCAATCAGTTTTGACATTTCACCATCTTCATATAATAGCTAGTGGCTCAATAATAACAGATGAA
>NW_015602209.1:0-463 GCF_001515605.1 Sinocyclocheilus anshuiensis | reverse complement strand
CCATTGGCTTGAATTGAATCATTGTAGCCTAATCAATGGTCTTATTGGATTACAGACCACTGCTGTTCCCCCAGATATTGTTGCGTTGACAATGAAAATAGGCGAGACTGAGTGGGTGGGTGTGTAGTAGTGTGGAAGGAGTGGGAGAGAAGAGGAGGAGGGGGTCGCTTTGGGTGTTAGCGTTGGGATCTCAGGCAGGTTGAGTTTTTTAGCAGTGCTTTAACAGGTTTCTTGTAGGATAAGGGGACTGAGTTACCGTAACGTCCAGTTTGGGGTTGTATTAGAGGTGTTGGGTAACTCGGGGTGGTTGTTGCACACTGTCCCCAGCTTGACAGAGTTCCCCTGTGTTCATCTCTTTCTTTTGTGAATTCGTGTTCATTACTACTACAGATTCCGAGCGAAGTGGATTCCGTTTTTTTTTTTTTCGTATTCCAGGTCTCTCCGCCTCCCTCATTCTTTTTCT
>NW_015602208.1:0-463 GCF_001515605.1 Sinocyclocheilus anshuiensis | reverse complement strand
TAGGTTTGCTGTAATTATAGTCGACCCTTTGCAAAAACAACAAAACATGTCAATTGTTTAACCAGCTTGACACACACATGTACACACTCAGGCAGGTGGAAACAACATGATGTTTATGGTGTCTGGAAGCTCTATACACACCTGTTGCAGTGCAGAAAGGAAGCACGTATCTAGAGAAGTGCTTTGTTCCTACATGTATTATGTATTTATTTTACATATTCGACTGTTCAAAAGTTTTAGGTTGGTAAGATCATTTTTTAATGTTTTTGAAAAAAAAAAAAAAAGTCTTATGCTCACCAAACTGCATTTATTTGATCAAAAATACTGTAAAAACTGTAATATTGTGAAATATTATTACAATTTAAAAGAACGTTTTTCTATTTGAATATGTTTTCAAATGTGATTTATTCCTGTGATGCAAAGCTACATTTTCAACATCATTACTCCAGTCTTCAGTGTCACA
>NW_015602207.1:0-463 GCF_001515605.1 Sinocyclocheilus anshuiensis | reverse complement strand
TTTCAGCAAAAAAGAAAATCCTGTCTAGGTCAAAATGACCGAAACACAACATTCAGGTTCAATCAGGTTCTTGCAAAAATGTAACAACAACCACTTTTGCCCTCTAAGAGTAGCTCAGTCAACGTGTTACCTTTGTGCTTCCTGCCCCTGTGGCTTAGAAAATGGTCAAATACACTCTGACATTTGAAGTCACACAAAAGACAAATGCTAAAGAGAAAGAAATGATCTAGGCCAGCTGGGGAGCAGCCTCTAAAACTGACACTAGAACATAAACCGACCTATTCGTTCTGAAACAAAGTGCCCATAAAATAAGGAGTAAAAACCAGAGCGCTCTGGCTATCTTTCTGACAGCATGCAAATATGAGCTCAGGATGGCAAAATGTAGGAAAACATTGAGAAATCATTAGGAAAATGATGCAGAAAAACTGCTTCCATGATAAGCAGCTGTCTATATTTAATCAAG
>NW_015602206.1:0-463 GCF_001515605.1 Sinocyclocheilus anshuiensis | reverse complement strand
TTTTTTTTTTTTTTTTGTAAGGATACAATATCATGCAATCTGTCCATGCTGGCAATATTTCAGCTACTACCTAATTCGTCTCTTTCTTCCAAGTGACAGAAAAACTCTGATTAAATCTGTGGAGTTTGATTGCACACACAGTTTTGACATTGACAACAATAAAATATAGGCTTATTATCGCCCCCATTTTAAACGTCTATTGATATGTTATGCTAATTATGCATTATTATATGGTAAGTTGCATTTTATTATTTCCACTTTCCTATTTCCACATTGTTTTGCTGCATTGTCTAACTCTACAAACACAGACCTGTGACCCATTTTTCATTGCAACCCATCAGCTGAGAATCACTGATCTGTATCATCTACTGCATGTGAAGAAACATGAATCATCATGTGTCCAAAGTCAGACACCTAGAAAAAGCACAATTACAGCCCACCAATTAAACATCAGCAGTAGATC
>NW_015602205.1:0-463 GCF_001515605.1 Sinocyclocheilus anshuiensis | reverse complement strand
GAAGAAACAAACTCATCTACATCTTTGATGGCCTGAGGGTGAGCAAATTTACAGCAAACTATTTATTTAAAGTTTTCTGCTCTACAGTATCTATTTGTCTTTAAAACTTCATAAAAGATAATAAAAAATGTAAACTATCAAGCAAAGCTGTTTCAAACGGCACATGCTTTACCGGCAATGAGCAGTATTTGACCCGAATAGTCAGCGTTTGTCTTAAGTCTGTTTATTGACTTTCACAATCATTTAGTTTTGCATTATTTTCTTGAACGATAATATGGATAAACACTGATTCTGTAGTTATGTGTATTTATTTCTTCGTGCAAATTACTATGACTTCAGAAATCAAGTTGTCCAACCCCAATTCCAGAGAAGTTGGGATGTTTTGTAAAGTACAATACAATCAAGAATCTGATGTGTCCATTCTCTTTAACTTTTATTTAATTGACAAAAGTACAAAGAAAAT
>NW_015602204.1:0-463 GCF_001515605.1 Sinocyclocheilus anshuiensis | reverse complement strand
AAGTCTGATGTAGATCCCAGATTCACTGCTAAACCCAACAAAGAAAAGCAAAACCATGTGGATCTGGAGATCTCCTCTGCTAAAGTGACAGACTCTGCTTTGTACTACTGTGCCATGGAGCCCACATGGATAGGAAACACAAAAACACTGTACAAAAACCTGACACATCTGAGAATACAAATCTATTTATAGGAGGACATTTATAAGAGAATACTTAAATATATATGAAAATGAGTCAATATGTTTCATACTACACACTAAAAACTTGAAGTGTTGAGCACATGCATGCGTACAGTTCGAGAAATCAAAAATATTTATTTACAGTATATATTAAGTTGCAAAAACAATATTAAATGTCTAAAAATATAATTAAATAATATTATATTCCCTGTGAGTGTAAGGACAGCATATAATACTGAGCTGCTATGATACAATCAACAAAACTGTGCTCTTTATAAAATAT
>NW_015602203.1:0-463 GCF_001515605.1 Sinocyclocheilus anshuiensis | reverse complement strand
TATTCAAGTACAGGATACTAAGTGCATTGTAAGGTCAGCAATAAGTGCAAACCTACATATGTAGTTGAAAGCCCTTGTAAACCTTTGTTAATATATCAGGTCAGAACAGCGTCAGACAGCATCTTTGCACGCGGAGATTAGCTGCGCTAGTACAGACACTACATTGAATGAGATTCAAATAACAGCATATTATAAAGGTGTTCTTTGATTTTTATCGAGACAGCCGTGTCGGCAATTATTAAAGACCTTCTTGAAGCAAGGTCACAAACAATATGTTGTGATTGCATCAGACTGAGCGACGGCTTATTGCTCTTTCATTAGTTTTCCTCTGTGATCGCCATGGGATTTTACTTTTTATTGGCTCTTGGAAGCCACATTTAGGGCAGATACATCCCCCTCCTCCCCACCCCATGTGCGACTGAAAACCCTAATAAGAAGGTAGAGAATTATGTAAAATCCTGAC
>NW_015602202.1:0-463 GCF_001515605.1 Sinocyclocheilus anshuiensis | reverse complement strand
AAAGGGCTGGCAGGAAGGCAGGCAGACAAATACTGGAGGAGGTTCAGGCGGAGGACGGACACCCGGGAGGGGGACGACAAACAGAGTCCAGGGTGGAGACGACAGAGGGAGGAGCCAGGGAGGAAACAGGAGGAGCCAAGGTGGATCAGACGGAGGGAGAAGTCATGGTGGAGGAAGGGCTGACGGCTCCAGGGGGGCGACCGATGGCGGCGGAGCAGGTGGTGGTGGAGCCCGAGACAGAAAGCCGAAGAGGCGGTGACGCCAGGGTGACGCTGAGGATCCGGAAGGCCGCGGTAGAGCCGGAGCGACAGAGGACCAAGGTAGAGCCGAAGGGAAGGATTAGCCTGACAGAGCCAGAGGGATGGAGGGACGAGGCGCAGCCAGAGGAGTAGAGTCCCGAGGCGGCGGATGGTCGACAACAGACCAAGGCGGAGCCAGAGGGATGAGGGAGCCCGGCGGAGCT
>NW_015602201.1:0-463 GCF_001515605.1 Sinocyclocheilus anshuiensis | reverse complement strand
CGCTTTGGATAAAAGCGTCTGCAAAATGACTAAATGTAAATAAATAGTAAATGTAAATGCAATGAAAGGAAGATACTGACAAAGCCCGAGATCAAAGGATGACGATGAATGTGTTAAACAGTTCACGGAACGACCAGAAGAGGGAGACATTCTATTAGAAGACTTGCATCTGGATGATGGCATTACATAATTACAATAACATTGAATGATTAATTGGAAGAATTGAGTTAATTTATGCAAACTGACAGAATTGTGTCATACTGTCTGTTTGTAACGCTGATGCTGTCTGCAGGAAGGCAGCAACCATTTGAACACAGCCAGAGGTGAATATTAATATATAATTGCAAAAAGCTTTGAAAGTGAGGTCACAGGCAGAAACCTAAAAAGAGGGTAATAAAAAAAGAGTATATTATATATAAATATATATATTATATATATATATATATATTTATATTTATTTTTT
>NW_015602200.1:0-463 GCF_001515605.1 Sinocyclocheilus anshuiensis | reverse complement strand
ATAAAAGCGTCTGCTAAATGTCTAAATGTAAATGTAAATGTAATAGTTATTTTTTTCTGTGATAGAAAATGCAAGATTCTTCCCTTTTATAGAACATTTTTAAATATATATTCTAGTTTTAAAGGATGTATTATTTAAGCTTGAACTTTATTTTTAAATTCAATTTTTATTCAAATTTTTTTCCTAAATTTTAAGAGTGATGAAGTGCTACATTTGCCAAAAAAAAAACTTTAATGATTTTTTTTTATATTAACATGAACAAAAATGTTTCAGTATTACTCTAAATTACGCAGAATTTGAGCCAGACTTTATATTTTAATGTAACAATAAATTTATAAAAAAGGTTAAAAATTCAGGAAAATTACACCTTACTTAAAATACATCATATTTATTTGGTATTAATAAATGCAATTAGTAATTATTATCATTTTTTACACATATATTTTAAAGAAAATAATTAGGT
>NW_015602199.1:0-461 GCF_001515605.1 Sinocyclocheilus anshuiensis | reverse complement strand
CTGCGTAAACACACACACACACACACACACACACACACACAACGGACCCACCAGAACAAGCTCAGGCGTGGCTTAATAAAAATATGTGATGCACTCTAAAAACTATAGTGCACTTATTTTTTTGTACACATTTTTACACATTTTAAAGCTGAGAAATCAGTGAAATATCAGATTGAAAATATCTGAAAAGAGGAAATATCTGTGCATGCATTTGTAAATTATATACTTAATATATTTAAATGATGAATGTACTTAATTTAATTGTTATTAAAGATGAAGAATATTGATATGGAATGTAATAGTTGTAGTTCTTGAAACTGATCAGTGTAATTTCTCCATTATAAAAATATTTTGTTTGATATTTAACAGAAATAGTAAGCATATCTTAAATATAATTTGTTACTTTTGTGGGGGAAAAACTTAAATATTATATGCACATTTTAGACAAAATTAACTGTTGG
>NW_015602198.1:0-463 GCF_001515605.1 Sinocyclocheilus anshuiensis | reverse complement strand
GATGTATGCGTGTGTTTGAATGTGGTAGAGAATAATCCTTCCAATTTTACTATTCAAAATTTTACTATTATTGCCCAATAATGATTATAAACTTTAAACAGCACGTAATTGGTCACAGTTTTGCAGAGTCAATATCCTTCATGTAACTGGGCAGAATTCTGATATAGGTTCTTCCTCCTCAGATCATCCGTTATTCTCAGCAAAGGTCTTTGTATGCATTTCCTGTCTTTGAAGTGTGATATGGCCTTGGGTGAGGTGTTGGAATGCAGGATTCGACTGATTATGCTCCCATTCGCATAACACTGTATGCAATCAAACTCTTCTCAAAGCGGTTTCGTTGCTCTGAAAGGATAATGGCACGGCGAATAAGCCAAAGTGCCCGTCTTGCTTTGGTGGAGCAGAAATCTGATTTTGATTGATCATTGAACATTTCTCATTCCGCTCTCTCTGCTCCCCAGCCTAT
>NW_015602197.1:0-463 GCF_001515605.1 Sinocyclocheilus anshuiensis | reverse complement strand
TTGCCATTTCCACTCCCTAGTTCTCGTCATGTCTTGGTTTTAAATTTATTATAAAATGACTATTATAACAAATTTTAGTACCTTTTAGAACCTAAACTTTTGACCTTTACAAATGTTAATTGTATTCATTTGATTATATTTGTCAGTGTTAATAAGCACACAGTATTAAAGGTGTTTTTGTTTTTCATTTTAAAAATAATAATTTTCACCCACACCCTAAAGTTTTCATTTGGGTAATCTGTCCCTTGAAAGAAAATGCTTGAATAGTACTGCACTAAAGGGTTTAAATGCTGGGGATTCTGTCATATAACAGAACATACAGTATAACAGAAGAAGCAACAGATGACCCATCTTAAACAAATAAGCATATAAAGAAAGCTTTTTTTTTAATTTTCCTACAGCCTTATGTTACGGAGTTTATTATGACACAACCATATTAATAAAGACTTTTTAACAAAACATT
>NW_015602196.1:0-463 GCF_001515605.1 Sinocyclocheilus anshuiensis | reverse complement strand
ATTACATTTTTTTTTTTTTGGGTGAACTATCCCTTTAATGACAAGAGGCAGCACGTTTAGTACTATTAGTCTGCTGTCACTTTAAGTGCCCGCACCCGTATTTCTCTCAACTGCTTACTTTCACTTTAGACATAACCTGCTGTGTTTATATGTGAGACGGAGAACTGCAACTGATAGAATGTGCGCTGTAGCACAAGCATATCATGGAGAGACATTTTAATCGTCCACGATCAAAAATCGTGATATTGCACACCCCTAATTGTGAATAATTTCTTCATGTGAAAGTGTATTTAGCCTATACTATAAGTGTCATTAACAAAATAACATTAATCTCAAATGTTTAATTCTAGTCAGAAACATGCATGTATCACTTTATAAACTACTGAGTTATTTCTCATATTATATATAAAATGTTCTATATTACATATATTCTTATATATCTTTTATTATTATTATTATTATT
>NW_015602195.1:0-463 GCF_001515605.1 Sinocyclocheilus anshuiensis | reverse complement strand
TTTTTCGCATTGCCTGAAAAACCACCTCATGCGAGCGTAAAAACTATTTTGCAATATACGGGCGATTTTGCGAAATTGACGCGTTCCCATTAGGCGTATTTTCAATTCGCAATTTCAATTTGCTATTTCAATTTGAAACCTACCTAAATTCAATTCAATTTTTTTTCAAACTAAAAAAGTTTGATAAACTGTAGCACTAATTTCTTGATTGAATTTGTGAAATATTTAACCTAAAAAGTGTGTTTGTGCTATGTCTTTAAAAATCCCCTTAGAATTAGTAACATGTTTTTTCCCGCTTGTGTTTTTATTATTTAATATGTTTTTTTATTATTATAAGTTATTTTTAAATTTCATGTATTAGGTGATTTCATTCATTATTGTTCAAAATCTGTTGTGAATTGGAGTGCAAGATCTGAAATATCGCCTCAGGTTACGTATGTAACCCTAGTTCCTCGAGGGAACG
>NW_015602194.1:0-463 GCF_001515605.1 Sinocyclocheilus anshuiensis | reverse complement strand
TTAAGGATTAAGGGATCTAAAATATGATCAGTTAGAATAAGGCATTAATATGTGCTTTATAAGTACTAATGAACAACCAATATGTTAGTAATATGCATGCGAATAAGCAACTAATTAATAAGGAGAATGTGTCCTTAAAATAAAGTGTTATTCATAAATTAATTGTCTGATTAGGTGAATGCTGTTTCGTGTTTGAAAACAACGTCCCACCTACTCTATACCAGGTATGTGTTAGGGTTAAGGGATCTAAAATATGGTTATGCAGAATAAGAAATTAATATGTAAACAGCCAATATGCTAGTAATATGAATGCTAATAACTAGCTAGTTAATCATGAGAACTGGTCTCTAAACTGTTATTGGAGATACAAGCATTAAAATGTATGGTAACACAGTATAGGGACCAATTCTCACTATATACTAGTTGCTTATTAGCATGCATATTACTAGCATGTTGGCTGTTT
>NW_015602193.1:0-463 GCF_001515605.1 Sinocyclocheilus anshuiensis | reverse complement strand
CTTTTGTTTGTCACCATTTTTGAGATTCATATGCTGATACTTGATGTTTCTCTTTGAGTGTTACTGATGTGGTAGTTACATTTTTTTTTAAACTCAAACTGTTATTAAATTCTTTTTTTATTGGGTATCACTACACTTGTCAGTCTCATGCTGTAAATCACTTGGAAAATCCAAAGAATTAAAACACTCATGGAATTATTTTCTGAATGAGCCCAGCAATGCTCTAGCAGTTTCGCACTATTAGAAACAGTTGACATCACCTGACCAACCATAACACTTTTGTTATAACGAATGCATTTTAAAGACACAGTTATAGCAATTAAACAAAAACTAACGTTCAAAAGTCAAGGGTCAAGAGCACACATAAAGCAAACACTGATCTCCACAGTGGTAACGTCAAACAAAAATAAAACATCACCATCTAAACCTCTGTTAATTCTCAATAAGAACTTAGATGTCTGAC
>NW_015602192.1:0-461 GCF_001515605.1 Sinocyclocheilus anshuiensis | reverse complement strand
CTTTCTTTCTTTCTTTCTTTCTTTCTTTCTTTCTTTCTTTCCAACAACCAGTCAGATTTCAGGGTTGGGACTGGGACATTATTAATCATCAGCCTTTCTATTTTTGATTTCAGGTTTAGTTAATGTGAAGTGTCAGTGGTTGAGGTTTAGACTGTTGTTCCACAGTAAACAAAAGATGTTCACCCACAAACACGTCTAATATGGATTTAAGCCTATCTCAGAAAAAAAGCACATTTAAGTATCACTCTTGTAAATACTCAAAAACTGCTGAGAATTGGATAGCCCATAAAGACAGATTGATCAGCTGTAGAATGTGTGTATCTGTAAAGATCTGACCTTTGAGGGCATCTCTTCAGCTGCACTGAGTTTCATTAGCATAGCTGATCATTCCCACACCAGCAGATTGGCCAATATTTTTCCTCTTCTCTTGTTCCAAAGTCAAGGATCAAAGTTACTTGGCT
>NW_015602191.1:0-463 GCF_001515605.1 Sinocyclocheilus anshuiensis | reverse complement strand
CCTATCAGACTTCTCATCATCGCTGTCCTTTCTGTCCTCAGACTGCACACATACAAAAACATGATTATTTAAAGTAGTTGTTCACTCAAACATTTACATTCTGCCAATTACTTGACCTCAAGTAACTCGAACCCTGAATGAAGAAAAAGTTTTTTAAATTTAAGTTTAAATTTATGTAACAGTTGAACTTGAGTAGATTTTGAGAATTTTTTTCCAGAAATTAAAATTTTACATAGAGGAAGATTTTTTCTACTCATTTGATTTTAATAATTAGATTTGTGAAATAAAGAAAATGTAAACTGATCAAAAGTAACATAAAAGAATGTATACTCTTACAAAAGATATCTAATTTAAAAATATGCTGTTCTTTTTGAACTTCAAATTCATTAAAAAAATAAATCATGGTTTCCACAAAAATATTAAGTAGCACAACTGTTTTCAATATTTATAATAAGAAATATTT
>NW_015602190.1:0-463 GCF_001515605.1 Sinocyclocheilus anshuiensis | reverse complement strand
GCACTGGGTTGTATTTAACCCAGCATTTTTTAGAGTGCAGGTTTAGTTAATAGTAAAATTAAAACAAACAAAAGAAAAAGAAAAATCATTATTTGAATAAAATAAACATTAACTGGAATAAAATATATATATATTTTTTTTTTCATTTTAACTAGTTTCAAAGCAATGTTTCTCATTTTAATTTAGTTTAACTTGATTGAATAAAAAACTAAAACTGAAGTAATATGATAATACATTTAATAAAACTATATAAATATTTAAAAAACAAATGACAAATTACATAAAAAAGGAAAATGGAAAATATAAAAATAAAAATTAATTCTAAACATTACTAAAACTATAATAGTATCTCAGTGATACTAAAATAACACTCTATTATTGCATCATAAAATATCAAGCCAAGAAAAATAGCAAAAGTTTTTTTTTTTTTTTTGACTTAATAAGTGGCTAAAACAGTTTTTGG
>NW_015602189.1:0-463 GCF_001515605.1 Sinocyclocheilus anshuiensis | reverse complement strand
TTTTTTATTATCATGTTGAGAATAAACAATATGCTCATTATTTAATTATTCAAAAAAGGAAAAATTTCACCTCTTAAGTTTTACAGGAGACATTTCCAGTACCAGGATTTTCCTGTTCACACTTACTGAATAATAAAAGTTTTGTCACAAATACTTTTTCTATTATTTTGCTCAATACTATATATTTTGCGTATAACTAGCATAAGAGGTATAAAGTGTATACTAATGCATCATTCTTGGGGTAATGATCCAGATTCCACGATTTGATTCTGATTCTCAAGCTCTTTATATGATTCTATTCCAGGCACGTGCACACATAGACATAAAAGGGGGTTTGAGTACCAGCCCTTTTTCTTCTTCGAGAGAAAGTGCTCTTTTTTCTGGGGAGGTTTTTTTTAATTTTATAAATGAATATATTTATATATGCGTGTTTCTGTTTGCGCACAGCTTTCCCTGTCAAACA
>NW_015602188.1:0-463 GCF_001515605.1 Sinocyclocheilus anshuiensis | reverse complement strand
GAGTAAATAATGGATGGCTTCATCAGGGCCTCCTGCACCCTGAGCGGCTGACTGACAGCTTGCTTTAATAAGCAACTCTCCTGAGAGCTCACTGCAGGGGGAGCTACTGTAACACACACACGCGCACATATACACACACGCTGAATACAAATATACAAATATGGCAGCTTATTCATATTTAATCTCACCATCAATGTACAAAAGATCCATGATAACTGAAGCTCTATGCTCAACTCTCTGGTTTTGTTTACTGAGTGTTTCTGTGTGAGCAAACAGGAGGTAAAACAGAGATTTGATTTTTAATGAGAGCCATATCCACTCACGTTGTCATGCAATGAGTTGCTTTCCACACTGACAGGCAGAAAGTAACTTTTTTTTTTATAAAAAAAGTTCACAAGTTGTCTGCAGTCCTAGTATGGAAATAACTTTCACATACACTGCTAATCAGCAAATATTTCTGAGA
>NW_015602187.1:0-462 GCF_001515605.1 Sinocyclocheilus anshuiensis | reverse complement strand
CTGAAAATTCAGCTTTGCATCACAGAAATAAATTAAATTTTAAAAATAAACGAAATAATTTCCTAAATAAAAAAGCCCAGCTCTAAAACAATTAGCATTTTAAACATTTCAGATCCATAAAAGACAGTGGCAGATCATGTGAGGACACAGTGAGTGTCTAAAACAGTTGTTTTATTGTGTAAAAAAAACACAACTAGACAGAGAGCGTCTGATGGACAGCAGCAGGCTGAAGGGATCGTATTCTGACATGCAGCATGAGGAGCGTCGCAGAATGCCGTTGATTTAAGGCACTAATACTGTTCATGATCTGATACGGCTGAATCTGTGGAGAAATCAGGATTACGTTGTACCTGCATTTGAATTTAAGAATGGCCATAGAAGGCAAACCGATCCCACATCCGTTCCTGTTTCAAATCTGGCCGTTCACAGTGGTCAGTACTTATCTCCTAATTCTTATAAATC
>NW_015602186.1:0-462 GCF_001515605.1 Sinocyclocheilus anshuiensis | reverse complement strand
TCCTTCAGAAATCATTCTAATATGCTGATTTGGTGCTCAAGAAAAGTGTATTACTATTTTTATTTTATTTATTTATTTTGATCATTCTATGATAAAAGTATTTCATTATTATCTTTTGTAATAGTATAACATGCCCTCACTGTCACTTTGGATCAATTTAACGCTTCCTTCAAATAATTTATTTTAAAAAACACTGACCACCATAAAAATGTGTGTTTTTATTGGATTTTTAATATTTCACCATCATTTCCTTTCATAAATCTATTGTACACTAGATTCAAAAACACTTTTTTACACTCAGAATCTATAATGCATCAAAATTAATGTTGCTAATCATTGTCTTTTTTTCTTCATAAAATCAACAGTGGTATTATGTAAACAAACTGACATTTAAAGGATTAAAATCTTGAAAATGAAACAATATTTGGTAGCTATTATCAAATTTAATATTGGGGGGGGGGG
>NW_015602185.1:0-462 GCF_001515605.1 Sinocyclocheilus anshuiensis | reverse complement strand
GATTAAAATTCATTAGTATATTTGAGAGAAACACTGATTTTCTATGCTTTTTCTTTCTTATTTTGACTTTGTAAACACACTTTACCACTGGCATAGTGATTAACGCATGAAATCACACATTTAGAGACCCTCCACTTTAAATCCAATCACAAGAGACATATTTGAGACATATGTTACTACTGGTTGTAAACAGCGGTCTGTCTTGGCTGAGCAGCTCAGTTTAGATCACCCAAGACGGATGTTAATACCAGGTGTAAACAAGGCCTGAGAAGTCGAGGTGTGAGTGAGACCATCTATAAAACCAGCAGCATATTGTAGCAAGTGCTAGATTCTCACCATGCAGGCGTGAATTCAACATGGGCATCAAAGAAGCCAGTCACCTCCCCAGTGGCCACTTTCCAGCCCTCGATGCGAGCCCGGATGAGGCCCTCTCTCTTCTGATTGCGCACTATTTTGATAAGA
>NW_015602184.1:0-462 GCF_001515605.1 Sinocyclocheilus anshuiensis | reverse complement strand
GCCCAGGGTCACGGCATATGCCTGGCTGCTCTTCAGGCGACAGGCTAACTCCTGTCCCTTGCTTACAGCTCAAACCCAACAACAAAAAAACAAAAACCACTGTGTGCCACTGTGAACAATTCATTTAGTTTGAGAGTTGTTCCAATGCCTATGAATTTTCTTGCCTCCTACTGGTCCATCGCATGGGGTTGATCAACAAACCAGTGAGCGTCCTCATTGTCTCGGTTGGCCCTTGTTACCTCGTTTCTGAAGCATCTGTGGGGCAAGAGGTCGGGCTCCTGGTTGAACGCCACCGTTCTGGTCACTGTAGAACAGTCGAGGGCGTTGACTTTGGCGCTTTGGGGTCTTTCAGAGCCCAGCCCGGGGGCATTCAGGCAGATGCTGGGGGGTCATTGGCGTGTGAAAGAGGATCGCTGGATGCGGGACAGCAACAGTACTGTGGTGTGTGCATTCAGGGCGTCA
>NW_015602183.1:0-462 GCF_001515605.1 Sinocyclocheilus anshuiensis | reverse complement strand
ACTGAATCAGTACCTGATTTTAAAGGAAAATAGAGCTGAGTATCAACAGATTAGTTTGGGCTATCCATACCTGATGTTGTGTTTGAACCATGTTGGCCATGGATTGCCCCAGGGCTTGAGCATGCGCACTTGTCCCTCAGATCAGCATATCCACCACTCGCAATGTCTCTGGGATGTTTTCCTCATCTGTCAAAGTGGAGGACAAATCCTGAAGCAGACCCGCTAAATAAACCAAGAGGAGAGAGTTTGTGCATGCAAGAACCTCTAAACTAATACTGCAGTGCATTGAAGGTCTAACAAAACTTGTTGTGCCAAAAACATAATTAAAATCTGTCTTTGAGATTTGTAAATAATATTTCATTTCATACAAAAGAAACATCTTTCATATGGGCAAGCTTTACTCTTAAATTTGCATAGAGCATCTATCTCTAACTGAGAAAGAAGCTTTAGAGCATTTTTGTA
>NW_015602182.1:0-462 GCF_001515605.1 Sinocyclocheilus anshuiensis | reverse complement strand
CAGCAGAGCTCTATATATATATATATATATATATATAAAACACAAGAATGCCAGATTTGTTCTGTACATATGGATACAAAAACTTATGGGTGCTTCTTCATTTAAGACATCTTATGACCCAAGGGTTAAAAATTGTATTAAAAACACTTTTTTACCATCCCTTTATAATTTATTGTTCTACTTTTTAATCAATTTCATTATAGGCCTTTAATCCTAAACAGTGAAAATTTATTATAAAGAATATTACACTTTGCTAAATGTGATAATTAGTGAAATAATTGCTTTCAAAATTTATGCTGTAAAAATAATTTAGATCAAATTTTAGACATCGCTCAAGCATCATTTATCAAAACTAACAATTTAGTTTTATCAAAGGTTAGTGTACTTTATTACCAAAAGACTAATTGTCATTGAGGAGCTTGAGATCAAATATGAAAATGTCAAGACAAAAAAAGGTCAATA
>NW_015602181.1:0-462 GCF_001515605.1 Sinocyclocheilus anshuiensis | reverse complement strand
GATATATAGGACTCAATCTGAGACACCTGAGAGAAAGACAGTGGGAGAAGGAATAAAAAGAATTTAATCAGTTTAGTACATGAGATGTCCTAGCTCATAGTTCATTCTTACATTGTTTTGTTCAGTGACTTTTTTTATATAATTTTTTTTATTTAGACCACAAATAGGCTTATACCATATTTTTATTAATATTTTGTTTTTATCCTAAGGCAAAACTGTTTTTTTTATGTTAAATAGATTTTATTTTTATTTATTTTTTTACATTTGAAATTTAAAGTCTCTTCCTTTAAGACTTTAGTGTAAGCATTGCTTCTTCCTTTTAAGTGAAATGTATGCTATGCTGTACTTTTTTTTTTATTTTTTTATTTTTACAAGTTATCAAATAATTAAACGAATGGTTTACCCCAAAATGAAAAGTTTAGCATTACATCACTTGCTCACCAGAGGATCCTCTGCAGTGAA
>NW_015602180.1:0-462 GCF_001515605.1 Sinocyclocheilus anshuiensis | reverse complement strand
TTGAGGTTGTGGCATGGGGACATAACGTCTCCGTTCCCTCCATCACGGAATGAAGGTTACGTACGTAACCAAGACGTTCCCTATCTGTGGGAGTTATGTTGTGACGACATAAGGGGTCTATGGAAAGTGACCCAACCTGAACCCCGTCACAACCCTATGGCATTGCAAGTGTTGACAAGCGTGTCAGACAGGTGTTACGCAAAGGTCGTAACACCCCAGCGCAAATTTGCTGACTTTTGCTCTCTCTCTCTGCCAGAGAGACTTCTGGCTCCCCAGCCCGACCTGGAGGTGTCCGTTGTGACAACGACATGCCTAGACACTTGTTCTAGAGGCACTCCGGCCCGTAGAAAGGCAAGGTCCATCCAGGGACTGAAAGTGCGGTGAAACGTCAGCGTGATGTTCACGCAAAGTGTACCATGGCGCCATGCCCATCTCGGGACTCGGGAGTGTAACCAGTGCTGA
>NW_015602179.1:0-462 GCF_001515605.1 Sinocyclocheilus anshuiensis | reverse complement strand
ATACATATCGTATCATATATCATTACAATAATGACACAGACTATACAGAGTAATTTATTGGAGAACCACAGCCCACTTTCTCATTTGTTGTCCATTTTCTAAAACAGAAAGGCCTGCATTTGATTTATGGATTGTTCCTGTTGGGTCCTCTCTTGGACCTAGTAATGAGAAGTAGAGCAACAGCTCATTACAGATACTTTGACCGGCAAACTTTTGCACTTATGAGGTTCGGCGGAGGCCTTGTTTTCCAGTCAGCACAAATTCTGACTGCAAGTGCACCTGGAAAGCCCCCCAACTTGGGCCGTCGTTATTATGGCAGGAACTTTACAAAACTATTCACTGCCATCTCCTGCAGAGTTGTTTTCACTGTCCTTCGCGTGGACATGCCCTTAGAAACTCAAGTATCAACAACTCAATCTCATCCAAAATACTCAATAATTTACACGAAATTGCGAATTCACA
>NW_015602178.1:0-462 GCF_001515605.1 Sinocyclocheilus anshuiensis | reverse complement strand
ACAATCCAGCTCTGGTGATGTCTTCCTGAATATTTTTTCACACTCTTTCTGTGTAGATGTTCCTTTTTCATCTGCCCATTCACATACTCTATCTACTTGCTGTTTTGTCTCTTTTAGTTATCCTTAGTGATACGTTTCTTAGTTTCTAAGCATAATCATCTAATACTCAGCAAATATTCTATCAATTCAACTATTAGTTGCTTGGTAACCATGAAAATGAAGTGCTTTATTTTTGTAGTCATATTCATTGTCTCTGTGATTATGTGGCTTTTCTATATCTATAAATTGTATATTCATGGATCACTGAAAATAGCACACACTTACAGTTGCATTGGAAACTGAAAACTATTGCATTTGTGTGATACTGAAGGTCCAAATTTCCTGCCATATCGGCCAGCACAACATAAACAAAAAGTGTATCTTAAAAACAAATGGTCATATGTGGATCTCTCTTTGTTCATA
>NW_015602177.1:0-462 GCF_001515605.1 Sinocyclocheilus anshuiensis | reverse complement strand
TATTGGCCTAAATGAAAATCATGAATTTCAGTGCATCCACCTAACCATGACCACCCAGGTGTGCAAGCAGTGTTTATTATTTAGTCCACCCGTTCTAATCAGGTTGATCAAGATGGTCTAACAGGCTGAATCTAGGACCGACATCTGGTAGTCCAGCTATTCAACCATGTCAGCCAATTTGGACCAGCTAGGACCAGATAACAACCCAAATATAACTGAGGTGTTGTCAGGGCTCTTGACCTCTCAGAAATATTTCATACTGCAAGCAGCAAATGTCACAAAGGTGAATTAATCAACTGTCAAATTTAGTTTAATCCTATTTCATCTTTCATTAGTGTTCACACTTGGCCAGGCCTGAATGCACTTCCTGTAGGGCTTCCACTTAGATTGGCCACAATGAAAGTCTGTGTAAAGGCTATTCAGAGAATTGTTTCTAAACACATTATAAATGTTAGAAATGTA
>NW_015602176.1:0-462 GCF_001515605.1 Sinocyclocheilus anshuiensis | reverse complement strand
GTGTTTGGGCAATAACAACAGTGAAAATGTGCCTGTTCTCTACACTGCAAGTTGCACTTGACAATCAGGAATTCTGAAAATGAAAACAAAAAAATATATATATATTTGAATTTTACAGTAAATAATTTTAACAGTAAAGAATTTGAGTAAATAAAGGGATAACACTTTAGTAAAAGTGGCATAAGTTGTGGTAATGCAGGCATGATATAACTGATTAAATAAATGAACAATTAATGCATTATTTGGATTATGACTATATTACTGATAAGATAACTTAATTCAGTGTATGACTTATGACATAGGCTAATGAAAGATGCATGCTAAAAAAAGGTCAACAATACGTGATTGTATTGTTCAAGCGTTACAATAACTTACATTAAACTAGGGCTACATGATAAATCGCATGATTTCGCACGTTAAATCTCCATCACGTGCGTGCTTTCACATGGAGCAGCATTTACT
>NW_015602175.1:0-462 GCF_001515605.1 Sinocyclocheilus anshuiensis | reverse complement strand
AAAAAAAAAAAGCTTTAGAATGAGCTTTAGTATTTTTCAGTGTACTTAAAAGCCCAAAAGATACAACTTGACTTAAAATATACTTTAAAGTAAAAAAATAAAAAATAAAAAACTGACGGTTCAAACTAAGTGCTGTATAGTATACTTGAATGTGTTAAACTTATGAAAATGTACAGCGAGTACGTAAGTGGCCTTGTGATGTCAAGGGGGTGATGTCAATGGAAAGGACAATGGTAATTGTAAAAATAAAACCGCAATATTAAATAATCTATACGGTATAATCTATGATCTAAAGTACTACTGCCGCTTTCCATAGAAATCAGTGTACTTGCACTATAAAATTTATTTTATTTTTTTTTTGCTAGTACTTAATTGAAATGTCTGTTTAAATGTCTGAAACCTAAAATAAACTACGTGGTTGAAAACACTGAATCAGGGGCGTTGCACCAAATGTTGGGCCCC
>NW_015602174.1:0-462 GCF_001515605.1 Sinocyclocheilus anshuiensis | reverse complement strand
AAAAAAAAAACTATTACAAGCATCTAATATGTCATTGCATTCTTGTAACATATTCTACTCTACGGCACACTGGCTTTTCACTTCTAGTCTCATACTGCCATCATCCTTACAAACCAGAGTCCAGCAAACTCACTCATCAGTGGAGAAAAATAACACAGTAGCGCCATCTGTCGCATGAAAACCAATATTGCAGGGGTTAGATGTCTATTGCTTATACTACCGCGCCGGCTTGTTTTGGTTGCATTTTCTGCTGCATATTAAATGCGTTAATGTGCAAAACCTGTATAATGACGTAATGGGGTGTTTTATAAGCAACTGATAATGACATTATCATCGCTATTCTATCAGTCATTCATTCTGAAATGAACTGGTATGTGCTCAGTGAACAGCAATCATTCTCGAAGAGGATTCAGGTTATGAAACACCGAAGTTCATCTGAACCAGCAAGCCCTAAATCAGTTT
>NW_015602173.1:0-462 GCF_001515605.1 Sinocyclocheilus anshuiensis | reverse complement strand
GCCTTTATATATTACCAAAAAGTAGAGCACTGTATCTGGTTTGGGAGAGACTTTTTTGGAAGAAGAAGTCTTCTTTGGAAATTCAATCCTGAAAGAACATCTTTCACACTTTCATCAGTTGCTTCCCTGCCAGTAGATAACATTCAGTCCCAATGGCAGGAAGTACCACCTAGTGGAGTGTACAGGTTTGACCTAACGGACTCTTCACCTCTAGGGACATTTATATTTGAACTTTATCCATGGGTTTCGCACCGTGACGAAGAGCCAAATGAAAGTCCGGAATTGAAATGCGAAGGTCTTCCCAGATCTGTCTCTGTAAACATAAATAGTTCAGGACTTTACCTGACCTCCCCTATTTGTCCAATGAACACATCCATTTCATCACTTAAAACTGAACAAGATCAGAATGTTTCTCAAACCTCTGTTGAAAATCTGAAAGAATTCCTAACAAACTCTAAAAAG
>NW_015602172.1:0-462 GCF_001515605.1 Sinocyclocheilus anshuiensis | reverse complement strand
TAATCTTCTGCACTTTTGTTTGTTCCCAAGTTGACCAGTGCATACTGGCTAGGTGGTGTTCTTTTTAAATAAATAAATAAATAAAAAAACTCTTGGTTATAGTGTTTCTCATAAGACACAAGCCGTGCCGTTAAAATGTCATTTGCTGATCTGAAAAGCAGCCATGGATTAGAAGACTACGTCTTTGTTGTGTCGTTTGTTTGATTAGCGCCGTTCTTCTTTTTTTTTGTTTTCATGGCTCGGCTGTCGAGTTACTGTACGCTCTCGTTCAAAGATCGCTGCTAATTGTCCGTACGTAGCAGGTGACAAAATTGATGTGTTTAATCTGTGGAAAGAAGGATGGCGGAGCTGTCAGGGAAATAAATGAAAGTGTTGCTGGAAAAACGAATCCCTTCTAAACATTACACGAGATTAGGGATATTTTATTGTGCGTGCTCGCCATTAGCGTAATTAATATTGTTT
>NW_015602171.1:0-462 GCF_001515605.1 Sinocyclocheilus anshuiensis | reverse complement strand
TTTATTTTCTCTTTCTCTATCTCTGTCGTTTCACTCACTCTCTTTCGTTCACAGTAATGTTGATGGACAACACAAACACCTCTTTCCCCCTGCAGCAGCGAGATGGCTATTAGCATTCCTTCCGGTGAGGGTCATTAATTTTGCTTGCTTTGGCACAGACAAACTCCTCCATCATGTGGAGGACACTTCACTGATATATCAGCCCAAATTGAGTGATAAAGGTAGAACTTTGCCATCAGCACACACTGATGTCATTCATCGTTATAGACTGAACATATGAGGTCAGGCATTCAAATCAAATTCAGCAAAAGTTAAAAAGAAAGTGACAGCAGACTACAAACAGTTTACGGCAAGTGGCTTTTGGAGTAATTTAACTCCTGGTTCTCAACTGATGGGCCGTGGGGTCTGTTCTGATAGCGGAGAGAAGGGACAAAACAAATGCAGCTAATAATAAAATACGAG
>NW_015602170.1:0-462 GCF_001515605.1 Sinocyclocheilus anshuiensis | reverse complement strand
CTTGCAGGTCGGGTTTGCAAGTCACAGCTGTGGCTACAGTTTTTTAGACTGCAGAGCTAAATTCTTTAGTTTTAAAACAAAATTGGTGCAATACTTATTTCTGTAATATCATCAAATAATCCTAAGTCAGCATCTATATCTTGATCTCGAACTCCACAATACTACAATAAGGTAGGCGTACATCAAGGCATAGTAGAGCGCACACTTTAAGAACATCCTTGAGTAAACAACTACACTGGAACTGTCGGCTCCCTCCATATTGCAGATTATACTGAGAAAAAACACATTCAGTGCAAAGTTTAAAAAGCTCAAACTCCATTGTCAGCAAACAAAATGCAAATAATAAAAACAAAACAAAAAGAATTGGAATTCAAATAAACATGATGAATAAACAGATGAGCTCAACTGAAGCTTTTTTCTGTATGAAGAGCACTACCTGGAAGTGTAAATACATCCTTTCAC
>NW_015602169.1:0-462 GCF_001515605.1 Sinocyclocheilus anshuiensis | reverse complement strand
TTTAAGGGGGTCTGAATACTTTCCGTACCCACTGTATATTAACAACAATGTGGGACACATTTACTTTAATTGAAAACTACACTGATGAGCCAAAACATGACCACCTGTCTAATATGCTGTTGGTCCTCCTTGTGCTGCCAAAATAGCACTGACCTGCCAAGTCATGGACTGCGCAAGACCCCTGAAGGTGTTCCTGTGTTGTTTGGCACAAGACATTAGCAGTAGATACTTCATGTCTTTAAGTTGCAAGGTTAAGCTGCCATCGATGCGATTGCACTGAGTATGCGACCCTCTAAAGAGACAATTGCATAATCAGTGCACTTGTTGATATGTCCTGACACTGACAAAACTCCTCCAGGTATTTTTTACATGTACCCCAGTCAATATATTAAAAACAATCCTTTAAAAAATGGGTCATGAAATAGGCCTGGGCGATAAAACGGTATCGATATTTATCGACGG
>NW_015602168.1:0-455 GCF_001515605.1 Sinocyclocheilus anshuiensis | reverse complement strand
AATTGACAATGTAGGAAACCAGAAAAATCCTTACTGTCCTGTAACCCAAATGACAGATGATTGAGAAAAATGTCCCATTTAACCTTTAATTAACCATATTTAATATTTTTTTTACATAATGTGTAGTGTTTTTGGTAGAAAAACAATAGAAGTCAATGGAAATTCCCCATTTTATATCACGTGTGTGTGTGTTTGAGTAGGAAGCTGCTGCACTGAAGTGAAGCAGTTTCTCTTTCTCTTCTTTTGTGATCAGAGAGATATGAGTGTTTAAAATGAATAAACATAAAGAGCCGATATGAGCCGGAGGAGAGACAAAGAATATATAAAGAACTGATGGCCAGCGCTGAGACTGAAGTAAGACATGAATCTGTCTGCAGACATTTACAGGAGCCGTCCTGTGCTGTTATATGATCTGTGTGTGTGTGTGTGTGTGTGTGTGTGTGTCTCTGTGTGTG
>NW_015602167.1:0-462 GCF_001515605.1 Sinocyclocheilus anshuiensis | reverse complement strand
TATATTTCACATTCGCAATTGAATCCTCCTTTTGTACCCGTGACACTATCCCTTAAGTTTATATTTGTTTGTGTAGCCTAATGTATTGAGTTTGATTCAGTGATTTTAAATACAATTTTGGCATTAATAATGTTATATTTTTCTTGATTAAAATAATTTAATTTAGATGTTAGCTCATTTATGTTTATTTATTTATTATTTTTAGGTCATTTGTTTTTCAATAAATATGTTATTTGATTGAGGTCAGTAAGCATTTATAATTAAGAAATTAACACTTGTATTCAGCAAGGATGCATTAAGGGACCAAATAAGCATATTAGAATAATTTCTGAAGGATCAAGTGGCAACGAAGATGTCACGTTGCTACTGTGTTGGAGCGCAGAGCGAGGAAACGAAGAGTACATCAATAAGGAAATGTTAATGACTTCAAGGGAACCAGGAAAACACACGTAGCTGAGAAGG
>NW_015602166.1:0-462 GCF_001515605.1 Sinocyclocheilus anshuiensis | reverse complement strand
TCACACACACACACACTCTCTCACACACACACACACACACACTCAGCAAATAAACTCAGTACACGCACCTGTCACTCAGTAAAATTTATTATAGAATTGAATCACATTTTCACCAGCGTTCTAATAATCCCACGTTTATACAAATCGCAACAGATCTTCGTACAATATACTTACCAAAGAGAGAAAAGCTGCACCAACAATTTCTAGATCTGATTTGAAAAAAGAGCGTCATTTGTCATTAAAATGATTGTCACCGTGAAGTATAAGACTAAAAAACAGCGCGTAGGATGGGCTTCGACAGACTGAGAGCAGTGCAGTGCAGATCCTCCGTGATCTGGAGGTCACACAGAGGTCAAAGGTCAGACAGACCGACCGAGGCATCTGCGGCTTTAGAAGTTCATGCCGTGGAGCGTCTCAGCTCAGCACTCCTCCTTCACATAGATCTGATCGTCTGTGTCTGAC
>NW_015602165.1:0-462 GCF_001515605.1 Sinocyclocheilus anshuiensis | reverse complement strand
TCAGAAATCATTCTAATATGCTGATTTGGTGCATAAGAAACATTTCTTATTATTTTTAATGTTGAAAACAGTTGTGCTGCATTTTTCAAGATTCTTTGATGAACAGACATTTATTTGAAAAAGAAATCTTTTGTCAAATTGTTTTTATTTACTTTTGATCAATACATCCTTGCTGAATAAAAGTATTAGTTTAAAAAAAAAAATCTTACTGACCCAAGATTTTGAACCGTAGTGCACAATAAGTGGGCGTGGTTTCTAGGCTACAGGTGGTTGAAGGGGAGGAGCTGAAAAATAAGAGGGCTTGATGACGTCATCTGACAAAGAATGCCCTTTCAGGTGCAGAGGAAGTCATTTACATAAACAAACATTTGGTTTGTTTAAATAATGTGCACAGATGATTTGTTCACAAATAGACCAGGGGGGTATTCCAAAAAGTAGGTTATGTGACATACCCGGGTATGT
>NW_015602164.1:0-461 GCF_001515605.1 Sinocyclocheilus anshuiensis | reverse complement strand
TGTGTGTGTGTGTGTGTGTGTGTGTATAAGGAATGTTTCCTGTGTTGTTGGGGAGCGTGTTGACTGGTGGCTGTTGAACTTGAACGCTGGCTTTTTGATCTTTCCCAGCATTATGGATCTTTGAGTCGAAACCTACAGGGCAAGCGTTGGCCGATCACTGCGTTGTTGCATCTGGTATGCATTCCGGGCTGTGCTTATCAACTGTAGTTTGATGTTGGAAAGGTCGATTTTTTTAACACACTCAGCTGAAGAGGCACCGCTTGTAATATGTCCGTGTGATTGCGGATAGCCGATCTGACCTGGCTTCCCCTTCCTTTCCTTTTTTTCTTTTTTTGTGTGTTGAACCCTTCTTTTGTGTTGCGCATTGCCGCGACGTTCTGTCTTGTCTCATTGTTTGCGTTCGTCAGACAAGGCCGTATTGTAATGTGGTGTTTGGGTTTTGTTTCATGTTCATGTTTTCA
>NW_015602163.1:0-462 GCF_001515605.1 Sinocyclocheilus anshuiensis | reverse complement strand
TGCATGCTGACTGGGAACTTCCCCTGGGAGAAGGCCATGCCGTCTGACACTTTTTACGAGGAGTTTGTGCGCTGGCAGAGGCGGCGGACCGGCGCGGTGCCGTCGCAGTGGCGCAGATTCACGGATGAAGCCCTGCGCATGTTCCGAAAGCTCCTGGCCCTGGAGCAGGAGCGCCGCTGCTCCGTCAAGGAGGTGTTTGCGCATTTTGGCCACCGTTGGATGCTGGATGGCCAGGCTGGCGGAAGCCACCATCAGGCTGCGCTGAACTCTTCGTCTGAGGAGGAGGAGCTGCTGGTGGACCGTATGAAGCAGCAGACCCTGTCTCCGACAGCTTCCAAGACCAACGGCATGGAGTCGGGAGCGGCTCACCACTTCACCTCTGTGTCCACGAACAGCTCCGTGTCTTCCACCAACAGCTACGAGCGCTCGGCCAGAGACAGCCCGCCTAGCAGCCGCATCCTG
>NW_015602162.1:0-462 GCF_001515605.1 Sinocyclocheilus anshuiensis | reverse complement strand
TTGCAAGGATTTGTATCGTGAAAAGCGCTATACAAATAAACTTGATATTATAGAATATATACATGAAATGAGCTTACATTCATGAAATGGGGTTAAATACCGCCTCGGTGAGTGAGTATCCTGATCCACCACTGCGTCCCAGCAGTCAGCATTGTCCTTTCAGTGTTGTTAGGTGAGCTGATAGCTTCCGCAGTCTTCTGAAGTGCTGAGTTGCTTTCCAAAAGCCACACATGTTAGCCGCGCAAGCACGTGCATGATGGGCTGCATGTGCATTTAGCTATAATACGCAGTGTCATATGCTTATGTCCATATTATAGTATAGTGTATATTGATTTGCTTATCAGGTGATTGTGTGTTTGAAATGACTGCTTTAATGCTGCTTACTGACTGTATTGTGCAGTGAATATTTACGGATACATTGTAATTTATTTTATTAATTTGTTTTACAGACCAGGACTAAAC
>NW_015602161.1:0-460 GCF_001515605.1 Sinocyclocheilus anshuiensis | reverse complement strand
GTAACTTGCGTTACTTGTAATGCGTTACCCCCAACACTGGCTATGACATGTGAAGTGTGACCGAACCAGCTGCTCTACTGTACTTGAAGGGAGTAAATGCGTCTTGCACTAAAAAGTGAACGTGATGCTGACATAATATCGCACATCGGGAGTCTCGACACATCATTCATGTATCAAACACTATCGCTTCTGCTATGGTTTCTTTCTTTTTGGTTGCCTGTACTGCACCATTGACCTTAACGTAGGCTGTGTGATGAACTCCATTGCGAATCGTGTGTGTGTGTGTGTGTGTGTGTGTGAGCAGGGGTGAATTTGCTGCAAACGCTTAAAGTCTGTGATGATTTCCTTAATTTCAACACCAAAGCACCCTCTGCTTTCATTTGTGACGTGTTTTTTCGCGCTTAAGTGTAACCAGGTGCCATACTTGTATATAAATATATGCATATATACATATAAAATC
>NW_015602160.1:0-462 GCF_001515605.1 Sinocyclocheilus anshuiensis | reverse complement strand
GTGTGTGTGGGGGTTGATTGAGTCACGCATGAGAGACAGAGAGAGGGTGTTGTGCTGTCAGTGGGAGTGAATGCTCTGCTGCACTGGGACTGCAAGATGAATGAGCTCTGCAGCGCTCCTGGCAGGAGCTGAGGACCTCCTAAAGACCAGACACACACACTTACACACCTTCACTTACGCACCTTCACGCAGGCTGGGTTTTTTATTCATTCATGCTGAGCGTGTCTGTGGGTCCATGCATACAGGAGTCATGCTAGACTACCCCTCTCTCTCTCACACACACACACACAAACACACGACCCAGACTTCCTGTCATGCAGACTTCCTATCCCTATGATTTTCTGTTCACCTCACTTTCCTTATTTTCCTCCACATGACTACACACACATATATGCACATGTACACACATTAAAGGTGGGGTAAGCGATTTGTGGTAGCCAATGTTGACATTTGAAATCACCA
>NW_015602159.1:0-462 GCF_001515605.1 Sinocyclocheilus anshuiensis | reverse complement strand
ACAAACCATCTGTAATTAACATCTCTCCAAATATCCACAAGGCTGTATTCTCCAGCAGTTGACACTATTAGTAAAATTCAAAAGAGAAACATGTAATTTTATACAGCAAAGGAGGTTTAGCAGAACTCACCCGAGATCAGTACCCAAAGTAAAGTGTGCGACTATTCTTTTAGGCAAGCCACTCAAAATTCCTCAGGCAGCCACTTCACACTCCCTCTCTCTTTTATTTCTCTGTATCTCTCTCTTTCTCTCCTGACTATATCTATCTATCTACACACACAGAGTAATATTCTCAACTGGATCGGCCCTGAACTATGGCTTTTGTTCCATACTGACAGACCTCTTGGTATGACCTCATGTGAGGGCGTTGGTGCAAATAGCAAACACATATGCATGCTTAAGCAAGACACGTGCACACACACACACACATA
Organism: Sinocyclocheilus anshuiensis; assembly: GCF_001515605.1. Taxonomy (NCBI): domain Eukaryota; kingdom Metazoa; phylum Chordata; class Actinopteri; order Cypriniformes; family Cyprinidae; genus Sinocyclocheilus; species Sinocyclocheilus anshuiensis. The sequence continues at coordinate 31 of NW_015602159.1, read as the reverse complement.
CTGACAGCAAAATTCCTTTAGTCCACATCTG
>NW_015602158.1:0-462 GCF_001515605.1 Sinocyclocheilus anshuiensis | reverse complement strand
AAACAGGTTTTAAATAAACTTGTAAGCACTGAAAAAGAAACCATCATCAAGCGCATGAGAGAGAATAGCAGAAAAGTATAGCAGTGTCAACAATTTCCAAAGTGCTCTGCAAACAGAAAATATGGGCATGTGTTGAATAAAAGGCAAGGGCATAAAATGAAAAAGTGAGGAAAAAAATTAAAAAAGGAGTGGAAGGACAGGACTTCTGTTCAGTTGTCAACCTTGACAAGGAGAAGAGTTCAGCTTGCTCTGCATGTCTACATCATTTGATGTGAAGCAGACTTTGTTTAATTATTTGTTTAATTAAGTAGTTTGGGCCACAAATGTCTGCCAAGGTATTCCTACGGGAGATAAAGTGGCTGTTTGACATGCATGCAGACAAATGGCACAGTCCTTAGGGCTAATCCAGACAAGCATGTAGCCCAGCATGTCAAAGGTCAAACAGAAGTCTTGTTGGGAATG
>NW_015602157.1:0-462 GCF_001515605.1 Sinocyclocheilus anshuiensis | reverse complement strand
GTGCGTGGACTCCGAAGTGCGCATTTGAAGTGCGATTGCGTCACAACGTAAGCTGTGCCAATTCAGGATGCACCCTCCGAAGACCGCATTCCGAGGCCGATTGCGTCATTGCGGCTCGACGAAGGCTCACGGGGAAACAGACCGGTCTCTCGAGGAGAGGCGCGTTCGGCATTTTAACAGCGGCGGTGATGAGGCTCCATTCACTTCAGGTTCTGCCTCATCTCCATTCTGCCTCATCACACGCTGCCAGACCTGGATGATTCTGCGCCCCCCCCTCTCAGGCACCCACTCCTGTCGGGAGCCTGGTGAAGGGCGGCAATTAAGGGACGGGGTGATGATGATAATTACGGGGGAGGCAGCCGACTTGTCACAGTCCGTTAAAGGAAGACTGCTGCCTTGTCCAAATACCCACACTTGGCGGTCTTGGCCACTTGAGAGCGCATGCGCGCGACAGGAAGTAAG
>NW_015602156.1:0-462 GCF_001515605.1 Sinocyclocheilus anshuiensis | reverse complement strand
CAGATTTATTCTCACATGTTCTTTATACAGAATAACATTTCTAATAATTCTCCACTGAAACGTGATCTGTGGAGCACCGACCGTTTTCTTCCACGTGCACGAGTGTTATGAGTCAGAACGCGTTCACTCTCTAGTCTAGAGCTTCCGTATTTAAAAAATGTAGTGAAATATTTTTCTACACATGAAATATGAAATCAAATAGACATATGATTATGACGATATATTTTCTGTATGTGTATGCAGCTCATGGTATTTTTTATAGCAATAAAGTTTATCACAAATATTAGCAGTGTAGCGTTATTAAATATACAAGAGTGCATGTGTCTGCTTATTATAGAATCAAAATCGACTATAGATCACAATCGGAAGTTGCAAGCACTCGATTATGGTTTAAAGTGGGTAAGCAAATACATTAAAAATTACATACATTTTCAAGTGTAGCTTGATGCTAATTGTACTTCT
>NW_015602155.1:0-462 GCF_001515605.1 Sinocyclocheilus anshuiensis | reverse complement strand
CTTAAAATATCACGTTTAGTCACGCGCACACGAACACACCAAGACACAGATGCCTGTATGGATAAAGCCCTATGCACTCAGCTGATTGGTGTTTGCATGTTGGACAGGAATGCGATGACACCTGAACCATAATTATGAAATTGCTTTACTTGATTTGCGATAATCCTGAGACAAGAGCCCAACGACTGGCTAACGCTGACAAATGACTGATTTTACACACCAAATAAACACATTAACACTTTCAAAACAGCTAAATCAAAACTTTCATAATGATTTAAAGGTAATAATATAGAGGATATCGCAAAGACAATGTCACTCAAAAAGCGCACAATGCACATCACATAGCATCAACTACTAATCATCTTTTACAAAGTTGTACTATGCTAATACAATACTAATAATATTGTATGGGGAATTATTTTGGAACAGTGCTATTTTAGTGTAACTGAGATGCTATGAAAG
>NW_015602154.1:0-462 GCF_001515605.1 Sinocyclocheilus anshuiensis | reverse complement strand
CGTTCACTTAAGACACAACAGACTGCATTTGCCACAATGATTGTCAAGATCGGTATTCTGTCATAATTTTATGTGTATATGCATCTGTTCAAAGGCAATGAGTGAATGAGATAGGAAAGATAGTTCAGTTCGGTGTTCGCGCGCAGTCAAATGCGCCTCTCTGAATGTGCGAGCTTCATGTTTGTGCGGCTGTGATAGAAAACAGCGTGCGAGTAACGAATCGAGTTCCATTTCGCCTTTTCTTTAGCTAGAATGGTTTAAAATCGCTTGCGTGTGTAAACACGTGCAATTGATAAACTTTCATTCTATTATGGTTAAATTTTCAATTAATCCGCGGATCACATGCGTGCCGAACCCTGGGGCTGTCCGTACGAATCATGGATCAACTACGATCCGTTTAACCACTAATTTTGATATTTAATTTCCATGATCTAAATATTCTTAAGAATTAAAAGTTTGTTG
>NW_015602153.1:0-462 GCF_001515605.1 Sinocyclocheilus anshuiensis | reverse complement strand
CATGCAAAAGACTGATAAATTCATAATTAATGGCATGGCTGGTTCTGTCAACAGAAATACGGGACACAGTGACACAGGCCTATAATAACTGCTGAAATGTTTGAGGGGCAAATCTCAGGTCAGTCTGAGCGCTCATGATACGAACAGAGCGTACAGCCGTACACCTGCAGGCGCCACTGGTTGTGGTGGTATCACTTGTCTGTATTCGTGGTAAAACTGCTGCCTAAGACATTTATTTCCCGGATGTCAGATTTTCGAATTTGGTGGTTATGCGATTTTGTTTTATTCAATACTCTGCCATCTGTATTTGCGAAGTAGCTTAGCAGGGTCAGTCACTCAGAACGCTTTTTTTTTCATTCATGCGCTGCTCGTCTCGGGTCTTTATAGCAGCTTCTCCTGCATAATTCTCGTGCGTAGTACATCATTCTAAAACACGGCGCTCAAGTTCAAAGAAATTCAGCT
>NW_015602152.1:0-462 GCF_001515605.1 Sinocyclocheilus anshuiensis | reverse complement strand
AGTAATGAACGTAAAGACAAAAAAAAAAAAAAGGTTTAGTGGATGTACATTTATATACACAATATATATTTCTAAATAAGAAATCAAGAAAGCAAACTAGGAAAATGTTTCTTCAACGTAAGCGGATGTGGTTTACGCAAACTCCCTGGGCATATATTCAAATATTACTATCAAAAATATAATATTCAAAGTAAAGCCTTGCTGATACAACTTTAATGTTAACATCGACAGCCAATCAGGACGGGCAGAAGATGTGACATCACATTCCCTTATATGGCAGTGCGTTTCCAACGTCAACATTCCACAAAGAGTCCAGACCAGAAATCACTCTGAGATTTAAAGAGACATTTCCCACAATCCTAATGCTGTAAACAGAGAAACCAAAGACCCTGCTTAGTTTCTGTATTATTCACATTTAGCAGTTTTTCTAGTGGATGTAAACTACTGATATAGAAAAAGTCA
>NW_015602151.1:0-462 GCF_001515605.1 Sinocyclocheilus anshuiensis | reverse complement strand
TCCATCTGAGCGGGACATACGCTGACCGTACTTATTTATACCGCTGGATCGGGTTTTTATATTTCGGCTTGGCGATATGTGACAGTATTACTGTGAATCAACTGGTTCTGAAGAATTTGATGTGTAAATAAGATTACTGAGCAGTAACATATTATACTAATTTATTTTTTAAAATTGATTATTAATTTATTTATGTTAATGAAAAATTATACTAAAGCAGATCAACACTTAGATGCACAAGCATGCACTAAATAAAAGAATATAATCATTGTTATTGTTTAAAAAAAAAAATGTAAACAGCACTGAATATTTTTCTCTGACAAGATGGAGACAGGAAGATCTCTCTAATTCACTCGATGAGCAGAAGAGGGCACTCTCACTCGCTCTATTTTTTATTTCTTTTCTCTCTCTCTTTATTTCTCTCTCTTTCCCTCCCTCCGTGAGCTTCATTCGCTCTCCCAT
>NW_015602150.1:0-462 GCF_001515605.1 Sinocyclocheilus anshuiensis | reverse complement strand
TCTTTAGTGCTGTGGATGTTCAGTTTGCACCGGCGGTATAAACACCGAGTTGTTAAAGAGAAAGCGCGTCTTTAATAATGTTGTGTAAGTTTAAACGAATATTTTGGCTTCAAAAGGCGCATGACTCGAGTCTTTGATGCATCTGCAATCACAAACTGACAGCCACAGTTGTTTAGCTTGTGCTAATGCTCAGCTAGATACTGCACATATATTCATGACTGCAGTTTTTACTTAGTGATGCTTATAAAGAGCATCACGAGAAACATATTACCCGTATGCAGCCAAAACCTCTCAACTTCTTGATTCTTCCACTGCAGTGCACTTTAATTCCGGGCCAAACCGATTCTTGAGACATCTTACAATTTAATTTGCACATGCCCAACTTTAAATTAACATGTCAATCTTCTTAAAACCTAAATGCACATTCTGTTTCATGTAAATATTCTTAATGTTTAAAAAAAT
>NW_015602149.1:0-462 GCF_001515605.1 Sinocyclocheilus anshuiensis | reverse complement strand
CAGGGTTCTGGATCACTCATGTTCTCACTTTCCTCTTTAATAAACGCAGTCTTTGCAGATTCCATTTCTTCCTGATGGTTTGATGCTCGTCTGCACTTGTAAACTGATGGGAAAATTCCAGCATTTATTGGTGAAATCACTGACCATGTGATTGTTGTGGGAGGAGCTTCACTGACCATGAATTTCTGTGCGGAAGCAGCAGATCTGCCAAAATCAACAAAAAATCAGTTACTGAGTTTGTGTGTTTTTAATTAATCTAAACATTTATGCATTTATGTAAGCGAAGCAGATGCCCTCCAATTTCTAAGTGTTGTCTCTTTGTAAATCATTATATTACTATAGTAAAGGTAACAGCATTGACACAAAGAGCACATCAATTTAAAATGCTCATTCAGTAACATGCACACATAATTCACACATTCTATGCACTTTTGCGAACATTTCTATCAATATTTTTATTAT
>NW_015602148.1:0-462 GCF_001515605.1 Sinocyclocheilus anshuiensis | reverse complement strand
CATCACCAAATCCAGACTCATGCATTGCGTACTGTGAGTCTAAAAAGACCATCTCTCTCATGAGTGGCTTCATGATCTATAATGTGGTATTTGGTAAAAGATACACAAAATTTTAAAAGTCATTAGGACAAAAAGTAGAGCTGGAATTCACAGTTTGAATTTACATGATTTAACAATTACCACTACATGTACTATCTAGAATCTTGTAACAGTACCAATCCCTTACACAGAGAACGAAGTGTTCTGGCCCATTCGAGTCGGTCCATGCTGGAAACACCAACAAGTCTTTCATGTCAACATCCTCCTAACATTAATCAAATGTCTTGTCATTATGCAGATCTCCATTTTTGTAACCACATACATATTTTATTTTATGCATACTCACTGGAAAGTTGACAGCCATGTTTTTTGGTGTACACTTCCATGTAGGAATTACGTACATGTCCTCTATATATATGTCTT
>NW_015602147.1:0-462 GCF_001515605.1 Sinocyclocheilus anshuiensis | reverse complement strand
CATTACTTAGTTACTTTTTATGGAAAGTAATGCATTATGTTACTTCTGCGTTACTCTTTCTCATCTGGCCTGGGCTTGCTTGTTTGTTTTTAATGTAAAAAACTTATATTTTTGGCAAATGTAAAAGCCCTTTCACACCAAACTGAAATGAATAAGCCTCAGGCTGAGGAAAATGTAAATTCACACTTCTGGATTGCCTGATGCAAGAGAAGAAAGTTCAACACTTTCTCCTCAATCACAAAAAAAAAAAAAATGTTATGTTTATCTAAACTCATTTTTGCTTATTAGTATGGTTGAATTGGATCATTAAAGGTCAGCGGCAAAGACATTGGTTAATAAAATGGGATTAAATATATAAAAGTTTTTTTTGTGTGTGTTAGCATTTAAAGGTGGGGTAAGCGACCTTTTTTCAAAAAGGCTTTAGAAAACTGATTCGGGCCGACTAGCAAAACAAACTTGTAG
>NW_015602146.1:0-462 GCF_001515605.1 Sinocyclocheilus anshuiensis | reverse complement strand
TGGTGTATGTGTACTTTTTTGCTTCTAGGGTAACCATCTTGTTTGCTTGTCATGCTACTATCAAACTTTCTTGGAAAAAGACGTCCCTTAGTCTCTCATGCAAATAACTCACTTGGTCACATGTGGTTTTATTATGGTTAAAATGCTGCATTAGAAGATAGCTGTGTTATGTAAAGAGGAAACAACAAGGCAGCTCACTAGGTACAGAGCTATATCAGTAACTTCCTTTTTACATGGAGCTGAGCAGACAGTCTGCCAAAAGGTTGTCTTGAATCAGCAGAAATACAAACTTGTCTCCTCACTGTGGTCTGCTTAGGTTTATAATGTCTGACAACAAAAACTAGCCATCTTGACAACAGGTGTGTGACTACAAACTTCTGTTGATGCACTACAATAACTAAGTTCACCCACCAGAAGAGTACACTCTAAAAAATGCTGGGTTATTTCAACCCAACTTTGGGT
>NW_015602145.1:0-461 GCF_001515605.1 Sinocyclocheilus anshuiensis | reverse complement strand
TCCTATCCTAACAAACCATACATCAATGGAAAGCTTATTTAAAAATTGACCCTTATGACTGGGTTTGTGGTCCAGGGTCACAAATCAATACTTTTATTTAGCAAGGGTGCTTTAAATTGATCAAAAATGAAAATAAAGACATTTACATTGTTACAGAAAAAAATCTGTTTTAATAAATGCTATTCTTTTGAACTATTTATTCATCAAAGAATCCTGGAAAGAAAATGAATAGTTTTCACAACAATATTAAGCAGCAAAAACTGTTTTCAGCATTGATAATGACAAGAATGTTTTACTGAGCAGCAAATCGGCATAATATTAGAATTTCTGAAGGATGCTGAAAATGTAGCTCTGCATCACAGGAATAAATTACATTTTAAAATATATTAAGACAGAATACAGTTATTTTAAATTGCAAAAATATTTCACAATATTACTGTTTTTACTGTATTTTTAATCAA
>NW_015602144.1:0-462 GCF_001515605.1 Sinocyclocheilus anshuiensis | reverse complement strand
TCCTTCTTGATTTAAGGATTTTGTCTGGAAACAAGACAAAAAATCGAAGTAAGAAAAGCATTTTTTTGCAGTGTAGGCCTCTTGGTCGCCTCTCTGACCAGTTTCTTCTGGGCTCTTTCATGCAGTTTGGAGAGATGTCCTGATCCAGGGAGGGTCTGTGGTGTACCAAATACCTTCCACTTCTCAATAATTGACTTCACTGTGCTTCTAGTCATTGATTATGCCTCTTTTCATGCTGAGCTCATCAAAATGACCACACAGTTGAAAGTCAGATGGCTTTGTGTGCCATTGAGAAGGTGGTTAGCTACACCTGTTAGAGTTTAGAAGTGATTTTTAGGAGAGGGTGATACTTTTTCCAATTCAGTGATTCTGTTTTTTAATTTTTTTATGTTGGTGTTTTATCTTTTACTTGGATGATATAAGTTGCACTGAGTAAATACAACTGGATAAAACAAAAACTGT
>NW_015602143.1:0-462 GCF_001515605.1 Sinocyclocheilus anshuiensis | reverse complement strand
ATTTTCTGAAGAAAAAAGTAAGTGATGTAAAACTCCTTGACACAATGCCAGGGTGTTGGCATGTGGTTGTTAGGTTGTACTCAAGAGGTTTTTTTAGCACATTGCTATGCTGTTGTTATAGTGTTTTGGGCAGGTTACTTATTTCTCAAAGTAAAAACAATCTCAAAGTCACTATAATATGCTGATACCTAAAATAGAATTTACTTTAAAAAGATTCAAATAAATACTGCTCTTTTTAACTTTTTTATTCATCAAATAAACCTGAAATCACAGTTTCCACAAAAATATTAAGCAGCACAACTGTTTTTCGACGTCAAAAATAACTAGAAATGTTACTTGAGCACCAAATGATGGATTATGTGACAATGAAGACTGGAGTTACACATTAATCTATATTAAAACAGAAAAGTTGTTTTAAGTTGTAAAAATAATTCACAATTTTACTGTTTTGTACTATTTTTC
>NW_015602142.1:0-461 GCF_001515605.1 Sinocyclocheilus anshuiensis | reverse complement strand
CTTCTGTGTGGCAGTTAAAGCATGACCTAAATCTTTTAACCCAAAAGTTCTGGCTGCAGCTTCCATCTTACTAACCCATTCTAGAATGTAAAATGCCCAGGGATGATTTTAGTTTATTTATTTATTATTATTATTTTTTTGCCATTGGTTAAATCCTCAGAATAATTTGATCTTTTATTAGAAACTGGAAATTTTTCACACTTTATTTTTGGGCTTTTTGCCACTTTTTTACAAATTAGAAAGGGGATTTTATGAAGGGAATGAAAACGTGTTGCATGCTGGATTCAAACATAGGCTACAACTTCAATGTGAGCACCACAAGTGTATGTATGGCACATATGTGGTTACTGCTAGGCCATGGTTCTGAAAGAAAAGTAAAAGGAAAAGGACAATTTTATTATTATTATTATTATTATTATTTTTTTATTATTTTAAGTCTAATCATTGGGGTAGTTTGTTTC
>NW_015602141.1:0-462 GCF_001515605.1 Sinocyclocheilus anshuiensis | reverse complement strand
AGGGCTGCAGAAGTCAAGACCTCCAGTGGGTTCAGACCGGAGGAGTGCTCAGCAGTATGCAAACTCTTTTACTTTACATATACTCGCATTAGATCAGAGGCTGATCCTCTCAAAGCATTGGGCTTGATTAACCCATAAATCGCTGTGGTTTACAGATGCTGTTCGTTCTAATGCCCAACTTGTGGTGTGCAAAGCCATTGGACCTGACAGTGGGTGGCACAGTGGGTTTGTAAAGGATCAACACTGCAATTATGAATATGATGGAAGAAAGCGTCAGGCCAATAGCTATGAGGTACATCAGTGCAGTACTGTTAAGGAGCTGAACTAGGATTGTAATCTAAGATGGTTCTGATTTCTCGAGCCTTCCTCTTGGTGTGTCGGTCAGAACACAGGAGTGGATCAGGCGGTGAACTTCAATCAAAGGGGTTTATTTAACACTGAAGATATATTTGAGTGTGTGTG
>NW_015602140.1:0-462 GCF_001515605.1 Sinocyclocheilus anshuiensis | reverse complement strand
GGAGTCGCAGCGGAGCCAGAGCAGCATCCACACACTTGGTGAAAGCGCGGGGTGAGAGTGACAGGCCAAACGGAACAACTCGATACTGGTATGCTTCGCCCCAGAAAGCAAACCTCAGGAACCGTCAGTGTTCCTTCCTGTTCCAATACCAGAGCCTGCAAGATGCCTACTAATGTAGGACTGACCCCCGTTGAAGTGAGGTGGACTAGAACCGAACTGAAGTCTGTAACCGCTCTCTACAGTGTGCAGGACCCATTGTGAGACATTTGGCACGTTGTCAGAAAATCTACTAAGGGAACCTTAGAGGAACGGATTCCTCTTCCTTTCTTTCATCCAGGTCTAAAGCTGCTAAAGCAGGTTGGCCTGGTACGCCTGCAACACCTGTGGTGGCGAGTCCACAGTCTCCTCCGTGTCGCTGCTCATCACATCAACCTCCTCAGAGGAAGACAGATGAAGCGTCTG
>NW_015602139.1:0-462 GCF_001515605.1 Sinocyclocheilus anshuiensis | reverse complement strand
ACACCATGTATAAGTAATTTTGTCGCTCGTAGTCCTTGTGTATTAGCTTTGAGACCATTTAGATGCTGTTGTGTCCTTTGAAAAGATCACAAAATGAAACTTTATAATGTTTTTAAAATGTGTAGGCTTTCTCTTCTGAGAAACCAGAGCAAAATGAATGATAATGCCACAGGTTCATGTCCTATCACGGACTCTCTAGAATGAGAATGTACCACCCACTGCAACCGATCGACAAGGAATCTGCGTTCATTAAGTCATTTCATGGGGTCTTAAGTGTTTTTTTGGCTTCCTCTTTTCTTAAGAGGGGGCTCAGTTCTTAGTGTACTGAATAACCTTCATGCTTGGTCTGTTCGCTGCGCATACACATGCAGAATTGCTCCCTTTTTCTGACGCCACACGGTCGGAAAGATGCCCAGGTCCACCTCCACAGCCCAGGCCTTGATCCCTGCCCAGTCCCTGCTT
>NW_015602137.1:0-462 GCF_001515605.1 Sinocyclocheilus anshuiensis | reverse complement strand
ATCTCAGGGAACCGAGGTTACGTTAGTAACCGAGTACGATTTTCTCTGAATAAATATCTGTTTAAGCCATTAACTGTACTAATGATGACTATAAATTTGTTTGTTAAACAAATGTATCAAATAGGTATTAAACTTAGATCTAGATTTAGAGTTTAATACCTAATATATAGAAAATCTTACCAACTCCAGCCTGTTTCCTGCAAAAAATCAAATCTGGGTGATGTTTTGCCGTTATGAAAGAACGAACGCAGCCAGTTAGCAAGACACTGGGCAATTTCCAAACAAACAATCCAGTCATAAAGAAGTCATGCTTGTCATAAAGAAGACGTTTGTAACGCACTTAGCAAAGTGAGCAGTCAAAGACAACGTAATTTTAATAGATGTTATCCCATAGGTCTAAATGCAACCATTAGTAGAATTCATACTGTTTGTGATACATGTACTTTTTGCAACATATAAGAA
>NW_015602136.1:0-462 GCF_001515605.1 Sinocyclocheilus anshuiensis | reverse complement strand
ATTCAGTTTTTTTTTCTATATGTCTATTTAGCTTTTAGTTTTTATTTCAGTTTTAGTTATTTAAGTACATCAAGTTAAACTAAATTAAAATAAGAAATATTGCCTTAGCAACTGGCTGAAATAAAAAAAGTCAGTTAATGTTTATTTTACTTCAAGTAACAACATGTTTTATGGTTTTAATTTTAGCTTTAGTTAAATATAATAACCCTGGTACGTGGCACATTTTAGTCATTTATTTCTCATACACATTAATCACTTATTGTTAAATCAGAATGTAGTGTTTGTGAATGACTCATTAATTAAAGTTATGATATATTATAAGTACCAGCCAACCTGATTTTTAAAATGCCAATATTATATCTAAAGAACAAGGTAAATGAGAAAAATATATTTTTTTAAATGTTGTAAATGAATACTTATTTATTTACTTTTTTTTTTTTTTTTTACAATTTTGAAATAATT
>NW_015602135.1:0-462 GCF_001515605.1 Sinocyclocheilus anshuiensis | reverse complement strand
ATCATATCAACTTATATCAAATGGGCATCCGATGACCCCTTTAACAGCCTTTACACAAATGCTATTGGTTCGTGTTCCAGTCAGTCTCAGAGGTAGCAACACAGTGAGCGAAGTATGAGTGAATGAAAGTGAACGAGATTAATTCATTCACTTAAAAGACTGGTTCAAAAACACCAATTCCTAGTGTTTTGCCTGCACTTAATTTTTCCCATACTATAACCAGTTTACAATATTGCAAATGCTACAGTCAGAGTGGACACAACAATATTACAGACTGTTGTATGTACATACAAAATGTAAAAAGAATACATTTATTTGAATGGAAGCTCTTCAGTGTCTTTTTATTTTTGCTGAAACACAGTTTTGGCATAGGTAATGATATACTACCCCAATAAAAATACATTCTGTGCTTGTTTTCAAAATTTCATAAAACATGTCAACAGTATTTACCCAAACTCTCTC
>NW_015602134.1:0-462 GCF_001515605.1 Sinocyclocheilus anshuiensis | reverse complement strand
TTGGTAGCGTTGTTGAAACACGTTTGAAGGTCAATGCAACAACATCAGGAGAGGTAGACTTTGCTGCTATAGAGGAAAGTACATTCAGTCAGTTTAAGGTCAGAAATTAAAGACAAGACAGAATTCGAGATGCTTTACCTGTAAAAACAAGAGGTTAAATACTCATTGACGAACTGCACAACTAAAATATGAATATATACATTTTAATCTACTATTAATCTCCTGCTTTTCCTGGGAAGTGGTTCTCTGATTTGCACAATAAACACCTGTAAATTACTTTCTATTAAAATCATTGAAATCAAGTAAATTTTATAATTGTTTCTAAATATTATGATGGTTAATAATATTCTGACTGAAGTGCCATGAGGGGCGAATTGACTGAACACCAATTTCACGTTTGTATTTCATCATGTCTGTCAGGGTTATTAATAAAACTAAAACCATAAAACACACACACAAACA
>NW_015602133.1:0-462 GCF_001515605.1 Sinocyclocheilus anshuiensis | reverse complement strand
GTAGCCTGTGCTGATGACATGCGTTACAACTCGTTTCATCATGACACACTAATGAGAGCTGAGACGGTGCTCTCCTGCCAGGGGCCTCTCAGGACCCTCCTGGGGCAGTCAGAGCTTGGAAGAAAGAAAGAGAGATGGGAGACCCAACATGACATTGTTTTCACCCATTCTTTCTTTCTGGTTTCTCAGAGAGGCCCTGGGAAGGTCATGGCCTGAAAAACACCTACTCAAAGGAGTAGCTGAAGAATGTGCTTATGTTGTGTCTTTACAAAGGATAATGTTCGCATCTGAAAGCACAGAATTTCCCAGCTGAAAGTATAAATGAATTCAAAAGCAATTACAATTATTGCCGGAAATACTACCTCTGTCACTTACGATAATTTTTTTTGTTTGTTTTTTTAGGACTCACCTCTCTGGTGCTTTGAAACATAATTAAGCAATATATCTATTTTACGAAGCTTT
>NW_015602132.1:0-461 GCF_001515605.1 Sinocyclocheilus anshuiensis | reverse complement strand
TTTTTTTTTTTTTTCTTTGAGTGGCAAACAAAACTAAATCTTCTTGTCCAGGATTCTGTGCACTACTCAACACAAGCATCATGTGCTGCTTTGACCTCCAAAAGCTTGAAACAGAATAAAATCCTAGGCCCCAGATAATATGAGTAAACCAGATCTTGTAATGATGCTATTTTGCTCTCTGGCTAATTTGCCTCTTCAAACGCATGTGTGGCTTTGATTTGTACATAATCAAAGATAATTGCATGTTTCTGTGTTTATTGGAGAGGGCACATGCATCAATACTTCAAACCATGATCGGCAATGCTATGATTGGCTGGTAAATTCTCATAAATTATTCTCAATATCAAAAATCTTCATGACCAAAATTCTTGATATTCAGTGAGAGGTGAGAACATTACAAAAGAACAAAAAGAAGGAGGAAGGAAAGAAAGAAAGAAAGAAAGAAAGAAAGAAAGAAAGAA
>NW_015602131.1:0-462 GCF_001515605.1 Sinocyclocheilus anshuiensis | reverse complement strand
ATAATGTTATTTTTAGCAGCATCATATGACCCCTTTAAAGAAAATGACAGGAAGACTACAGGGCTGATCTAGGAGAACAGTTGTACTTCACTCTAACACTGACTGTAGTGCAGATTCAGAAAGAGCAGACTTCTGAGAAGTTAAGCAGCCATCTAGCTTACTGTTCTGAGATCAGTTGAAATTGCAGCTAGCTTAAATATGGGAAAATAAAGAAAGACATGCATCAGGAAGTATAGCAGCAAACCAGCCTTCTGTGTATGAAACCTGTGGTTTGTGCTGGGTGGAGTGAATCAGTGAGGGTTAAAAGTCAAATCAAGGGAAGTTAAAGCATGAACCTCCCTGTCTCAGGAACTGACCTCTGTCTGTGTGTGCAGCATGGGTTATGTTCGGAATGAAATACAAACCTACTGCGTACTGCTTTGTAAAATTAGTATGTGACACCTATGCAACAATTTTTCAAAA
>NW_015602130.1:0-462 GCF_001515605.1 Sinocyclocheilus anshuiensis | reverse complement strand
GAGGAGGACTGCGTGTGGGACCCCAAGCGCATCAGCGTGGTTGACGTGGCGTGCTGTGTGGATGACGTTAAACGCAGGGAGCTTCGACGGATGATTCGCAAAAAGACGAAAACCGAAGGCTGCGATCTGTGCCATCTCGACGCTTCTGATGGTCATGATGTTCAGCCGTGCTGGGAGTGCCAGGAAGACATCTGCCCTTTTCAGGAAAAACACGTGTGTAAAGGCAGAAGGTTTAGAGAAAGAGACACAATGTAGCCAAACTCTCACCCTGTATCTTTCAGATTATGAACATGAAAGGGTCCCCAGACCTCCGTGTTTCTGACATCTGTGTTAAGGTGAATATTTTTGTAGTCTATTTAATTTATTTAGACTAAATGCTACTTGTGTCATTTATCTATCTGTTGTTTGTAATCGTGTTAACCGATGTAAGTTGCAAGTTTCATTATCAATTAAAAATTTAAT
>NW_015602129.1:0-459 GCF_001515605.1 Sinocyclocheilus anshuiensis | reverse complement strand
GCTCTTCCCCCACCACCATGCGTTTTACACCATCAATCTCTCAGCATTACCGGACCCCTAAAAGCTTTCTGAATCCTCTATAATGGGGAGGCAATGTGGGGTCAGTATCAGAGGGGAAGGGGGATGCTGGTCATTTTGTATGTGTATGTGTGTTGTGATGCCTCAGCACTAGTAGTCTTGTGGTGGTGTGTGTGCGGTTGGTCATTCTATCTGTGTGAGGTATTGTTTAGGATTGCTGGGCACACCAGGTCACTAACTGTGACCCCACAAAAGACAAACGAAGGGGTGCAGTAAGAACGCACAAACCCACCCAGTGGGTTAGTTAGTATTCTGCCCCAAAGGGTTGTTTGCTGGGGCACAGTGGGGCAAGACATTGACCCACAGTCACACCAGCTAAACAAGGCTAGAATTAAAACAGTGATCTATCTATCTATCTATCTATCTATCTATCTATCTATC
>NW_015602128.1:0-461 GCF_001515605.1 Sinocyclocheilus anshuiensis | reverse complement strand
GGCAGCTCCACCTCACACTCAGCGGCAGCAGGGCTCCCTGATCTGGCTTGGAGCTAGACTTTGGCTGAACTTTCACTTTTGCATGAAACAGTTATTATTAGTGACCTGAAAACCTCCAGGAGGAGTGGAAATGGAAGCCAGATGCCGTTAGTGGCTGGAAAATGATATTAAGCTGTCAAATGATGCCCATGGGGAGGGAGACTGACATGGATTTCCATGTTGGGGGGGTGGAGAAACAGTGACCCCGGCACTGCACTGGGGGGGGCAGTATCCCATATTTAGTATCCCAATATGTTTTTTTTTCCAGACTTTTAAAGGGTTAGTTCACCCAAAAATGAAAATTCCGAATGCCGTTCCAAACGCGTAAGAATTTCGTTCATCTTCACATGGACTATTTTAACAATGCCCTTACTACTTTTCTGGGCCTTGAACATGGTAGTTGCATTGCTGTCTATGCAGGG
>NW_015602127.1:0-462 GCF_001515605.1 Sinocyclocheilus anshuiensis | reverse complement strand
GCCACAAGCCTCAGAGGGCACACCTGTTCCTAAATCCCTGCGAGTTTCCCTAAAGAAAGGAGTAAAATCATTATTGAGATATCGGAGCTCAAAGAGAAGAAAAACAAACCAGCGCAACAGGTTTGGGGTTTGTGATGTCCCATAACGTCATCTCAGCTTTGTAATGGAAATCAGTAAACGGTTGTAGCAGAGGAAACAGCTTTATACATATTACATTTAGGTAAATGTAATTACTCCTGATGGACGTATGGGCCTTTTAACGCACCAAACAAGAGTTCAAAGAGATTGCACGTAAAATCTGTTTAAAAAACTCCTTCTGTAGCTATTGAACATGAAAGTATTTGTGAAGGAGCTCTTTAATCATTTGTTTTACACTCTCTAATTTTACTATTACATTGTGTTTCCTTTAAGACGGCCTGTGATAATGAGTTGGGGGAAGGGGTTGCTTGTCCGCTGCCACTG
>NW_015602126.1:0-461 GCF_001515605.1 Sinocyclocheilus anshuiensis | reverse complement strand
ATCTCATTAAAAAAGTCACTATAAAAATAAATAAATAAATAAATAAAAACAAATGAATTGAAGCTCTAAATAACATTATAAATAAATAAGATTATTGGAGCATATTTTACAAGACATTTTATTCAAAGTGTTACTTGGCATTTCTTTGTAATTATTTATGAAATTTACTAGAGTGGCAATTTTTTTTTTTTCTTCAGTCATTTAATTATTTCAGTCATTTGTTATATTAAACAAACACCAAGTCATGTGGTGCAACCAAAATGCAGAAAAGTTAAATAAAATAAAATAAAATAAAATAAAATAAAATAAAACAGAAAATGATCTATCATAGATACTGTGTATACTGTGTCACACCCCAAAACTTCTTTCAAAACTATATTAAACCAAAATGAATGCAAAATATGTTTGAAATTAACTTCACTATACAGGTGCATCTCAATAAATTAGAATGTCGTGGAAAA
>NW_015602125.1:0-462 GCF_001515605.1 Sinocyclocheilus anshuiensis | reverse complement strand
GGGTATGGAGAGAAACAAATCAACACACAATTTCCAAACATGATTAAAGCAATTTGAAAATTATTTTCAAACTGACACCCACATGTAAGCTATCAATCTCTCACTGGGCAGTGGCCAACTTTATCTCTTTAATTCCATATTAGGCATTTTATTATTTTTATTATTATTTTATTATCAGAGTAAATATTTATTGCTCAGAGGTTGCTTCTCTAAACTCCGGAGACTTAGCGGTGATTTTCAGATATCACTCATTTTAGTTTCAACAGTGTCTTGACTGTTTGTCCTAAAATTCCCCAGGAGAAATAAAAGTAGATACAAATTTCATGAGAAAGTACTAAGCAGAAATGAGTCAAAAATGAGAATGTGGTGTGAGAAATGTGAGATATCATTATTGTTTTGCTGTAATGTCTTTCATTGTACAAGCTATTTTTTGTTCATTCTTTTCTTTACTTTTTTTTTTTT
>NW_015602124.1:0-461 GCF_001515605.1 Sinocyclocheilus anshuiensis | reverse complement strand
AGTATACTTAAAAATATACTTGAACTTTACTTAAGTATACTTAAGAAAATAAACTTGAAGTATACTACTTTTTGGTAAGGGGTAGCCTTACGTTGGCTATACCTGTCTGGCATAGGCCTACTGTAAGGTAACGTTATGGGGGCTGCGCTCACGTACCTCTCATATTTCTGAATAGGGTTATACCATCCATCATTTAACATGTTCTGAATGTCTTTATAATCATCAAGTATCACAAATACTTTGCCGCAGTCAGTCCACCTACCTTGATCCCAGAATTAGGCCTAGTTTACTAGGCCTAGTATATAGTTTATTAGTGTAATGGGTTAGGATGTGTGTGTGAGTGTTGAGGGGTGGGCGTGTGCAAAGTCAGTGTAGTTTCCTTATCTGAGAATCAGTTTAAGACTGTAGTAATTACTTAATTATTGTACCATGTGTTATGCCTTAAATGTTTTAAAAGAAAC
>NW_015602123.1:0-461 GCF_001515605.1 Sinocyclocheilus anshuiensis | reverse complement strand
GTGTGTGTGAGAGAGAGAGAGAGTGTGTGTGTGTGTGTTCGTTCCCTGGAGAGCACTGGTAAAGGTCAATTAAAGCTCGTGGAGAGAGACGACAGAATTCTCAGCTCTAATTAGAAGGACAGAAGAGGGAAAAATGTCATATTCTTCCAGTCGGGTGACTGTATCAGCACTCAGGTGAGATCACTGACACACATACACTCCAGATGTACTGTCGGCACACACGCACAACAGCAGTGTGATAAAAGATTATGTTCAATAAACACATGCATTACTAATAGTAATAGCAATCAAAATAAACACTGTCTCCACCAAATAATATAGTCCAATAGTCTAAATGTGGGGAAATATTTTAATAAAAATAATGTTACAATATTGTATTAATCCTTGTATCCTTGTAAGTGTTCTTTAAAATAATTGTTTCTATGTGAATATATTGTAAAATGTAATTTATTTCTGTGATC
>NW_015602122.1:0-460 GCF_001515605.1 Sinocyclocheilus anshuiensis | reverse complement strand
AGATAGATAGATAGATAGATAGATAGATAGATAGATAGATTTAGTGAATTTGAAGTGTGTGTGCAGAGCCCACAGTAATGACATAGGCAGGAATTGTTTCTCTCCAGTCATTCCCAAGTTATTTTGCTGAGTTCCCTGTTTTATTTTCCCACTCTCTTCATCTTGTTACATCGGGACTTTAGGGCTCTTTCATTAAAGTTTAAATCTACAACTCTCTATGAAGCTAGTTTTGATGAATTAAACAAGCACTGCTATTCTGCACACACACACACTCTCCTCTCAGCCTCTCTTTCATTCTCCCTCACTTTTGTTGTCTTTCTTTTGCTCTGTCTGTCTCTCTCACTCCCATAATCCCTTGCCTTTCTCCCCACTTGCCTCTGTCTCATTTCCTTCTTTCTCTCTTCTTTTCTCTGTTCTTAATTCATCTGTTTATACTGTCTCATATGGAGGACCCAGACCG
>NW_015602121.1:0-460 GCF_001515605.1 Sinocyclocheilus anshuiensis | reverse complement strand
TACAAGCTTAAATCACATCACCGATACGATCCCGATACGAGATGCGCTGATAAACGCTTGTATCTGGCGTCTCCTATTACATAATTGATCTCTCTCCAATACCTCGAAGTGTATTATTTCCCCGCATCTCATAATGTGATAATGTAAGATCCGCTGTTGCATTATATTTGTAATCAGTTCCATCTGAGCTCAGGCAGAAAATCCGTGTTGGGGATCAGACGGCGAGCACAAAAGGCCTGTTTTAAATTCCTGAAAGTGTCAGAGGACGGCGAGCGGGACGAGAGGCTGTTACTTTTGCTTTTTCCCATTAACTGTTATTTAAATGTTGTCAGTCAAACTGCCGCCTGCATCTGGCATCCATGCCATGTGAAATTTATTTATTGAGAGTTTTGGTCACACATGGAAAGTTAAGCAGATGGTGCACACACACACACACACACACACACACACACACACACAC
>NW_015602120.1:0-461 GCF_001515605.1 Sinocyclocheilus anshuiensis | reverse complement strand
CTGGTGACAGTGCAGCAGCTGGATAAGAACATGAGTAATCTCCGTACCTGGCTTTCCCGCGTTGAGGGTGAACTGGCCAAACCCATCATTTACAGCATCTGCCACAGTGATGAGATACAGCGCAAACTAGCAGAGCATCAGGTAGTCGGTGCATTCATTAACAAAACCACAATAACTAATATATATGTTTAAAGCGCACAATGCGTTTTGAGGTAGATTTCTCTAAGCGCCAATGCTTTATAGGGTGAGTATAAGTAAAGAGAGACACTAAAGCTTATTCATCTTTACCATTAAGTGTATATAACTGCATTATTGAAAATTTAAATGAAGTTTCACCTAATATGAGATGACATTGATGTAGCCTTTTGCATTACTTTGATGTCTTTGCAATGTCATCTTTCTTAGATGAGTTTTTTGGTATACACTAGTCAACATTTGAAGTGGATCAAAACCTTTCATCA
>NW_015602119.1:0-461 GCF_001515605.1 Sinocyclocheilus anshuiensis | reverse complement strand
GAAGAAATCAGGAAGAGGAGATGGGGCTGGATAGGGCATACCTTGCGCAAACCGCCAACACAAATCACCAGGCAGGCACTAAGGAGGAACCCTCAGGGAAAGTGGAGGAGAGGCCGTCCAAGAAACACCTGGCGGTGTGACCTTGAAGCTGACACCACAAAGATGGGTTATACCTGGAGACAGCTGGAGAGAATGGCCCAGGACAGAGGACTCTGGAGATCTGTTGTTGGCGCCCCATACCCTGACAGGGGACCCGGGCAGTAAGTAAGTAAGTAAGTATCATACCATGTGTCATATACCCTCAGGGACCGTAGCCTATGCTCGGAAAAAACATTTCACATCTTTGAATGCATGCATTATTTGCAGTGTGCCACCAAATAATAGCTAAGCTTTGTGCTTTTGTTACTTTTAATATAAAAGTCTCAGCTTTCAAATTCTGTCAGTTTTATAGCGAAATACAA
>NW_015602118.1:0-461 GCF_001515605.1 Sinocyclocheilus anshuiensis | reverse complement strand
TGAGGGTGAGTAATTAATGACAGAATTGTCATTTTTGGGTGAACTCTCTCTTTAAAATGCAATTTATACACAGAACAAAATCTTCTATGATGAACATGCTTTTAATTTTTGGGGGGGAAAAAATTGCAGCATAAATTCCAAAAAGAGTGATACAACTTCGTCCTCATAATGAAGAAAAGAAATTCGCATTAAAATAATTATTTAAAAACAGAAAACCTTAAAGCAAAAAAACTTAGCATAATTATTTATTTATTAATTTATTATTATTATTATTATTAAAAATTAGTGAAACGATTTTGTTAAAATACTAATATTTAAAAAAGTCATATGGTAAAAAAACTAAAATGCTGAACAAAACAAAAACAGAAAGAGACATCATAGAAAAACTCCTGAAGACCCTCGTGACTGTGATTATATACAGGTACATCTCAAAAAAATTAGAATATCATGAAAAAGGTCAA
>NW_015602117.1:0-460 GCF_001515605.1 Sinocyclocheilus anshuiensis | reverse complement strand
ATTGGTTTTGACCCGTGTTATCTTTTATTCTAATAAATAAGCTTATATGACACCCAAAAATTTCTCAATTAAATTTTACAATTCTCGAATCTAATTTCAATACCACAGCAAAAACTACTAGCGTGACAAATATAAAGCTGAATCACCATTAAAGACAAGTGAACAGTCAGTAAATAGGAACGTATGGACAAATTACAAGCGATAACACCACTGAATATACAGAACAAAGCTACAAATGAAATGATGCTTGATCAGGAAAAACAGCAGATGGGCAGAATGAGATGCAGATACACTCTCTGACAGCAGGTGGTGCTTATTAACACTTTAAATGCTTTATACAGAGACTAGTGTTGCACGATATACCTGTACTAAAAAGGTATCACGATATTCAACCACAGCTACATGCCACAATGTATGTATGTGTGTGTGTGTGTGTGTGTGTGTGTGAGAGAGTGTGAGT
>NW_015602116.1:0-461 GCF_001515605.1 Sinocyclocheilus anshuiensis | reverse complement strand
GGCTTTAGCCAGTGGCGTCCAGCCAGAGGAACAGGTGCGGGTCACATGACTGCCGGTTACCAGGGCGATTTGATTGCTCTTGGCGTGCGAATGAAAAGAGAGGGAGGCCCCAGAGTGAGTGAGCGTAAGAGCCTCCAGGGCATTGTGTAATCTGTGGCAGGGAGAGAGCACGACTCTGAACTGGAAGTGGAGTTAACTAGTTCTAGTCTTCCCTCTCATTCCCTCATTTGTGTGTCTGAAACCGAACTTAAGAGGGGAAGGGCTTTAAAACTTAATCCGTTTTCCCCTCTTCTGTACGTGTGAACATAAGGTAGTATGGAGAAAGAACTGTAGGGAAAAGTTACAAAAGCTGTCGATAGCCGCCATCTTTCTGGTATACAGACGTGGAATTAACATTGCCCATTTTCACATGACATTAGCTATGTTTCCATCCAAAGATGCAAATTTAACTTATGCGCAAA
>NW_015602115.1:0-449 GCF_001515605.1 Sinocyclocheilus anshuiensis | reverse complement strand
AGATCGGAGAGCAGGAGATTGTGGCAGAGGTGCAGGACAGAGAAAGCGTGAGTCCAAATACACACCCGCAGGACATTGATTTGTATATTCATACTATACGTCACCATTTAATAAAACCGTATCTTGCAGGCGAGGGATCAGTATGATGATGCTGTGAGTTCGGGTCAGCAGGCGTTTCTGTTGGAAGAGAGCACAGAGAGTCCTGATGTGTTCAGACTGAGTGTCGGGTGTCTGTCGGCGGGTCAGAACGCTGCCGTCACCATCATCTACGTCACCGAGCTCGCTGTGCAGGCCGATCACTCGCTGCGCTTCTGTCTGCCGGCTGTACTCAACCCCCGATACACACCAGCAGGTACTGCAGCAGCTGCTGACACACACTTTATTAGAGGAGAGAAGCTGATTCTAACACACTCTGTGTGTGTGTGTGTGTGTGTGTGTGTGTGTGTGTG
>NW_015602114.1:0-461 GCF_001515605.1 Sinocyclocheilus anshuiensis | reverse complement strand
TGTGACACTGAAAACTGGAGTAATGATGCTAAAAATTCAGCTTTGTATCACAGCAATAAATTACATTTGACAATATATTCAAATAGAAAAAAAATGTTAAATTCTAGTAATATTTCACAATATTACTGTATTTACTGTATTTTGATCAAATAAATACAGCCTTGGTGAGAAGAAGAGACTTCTTTCAAAAACATAAAAAATCTTAATTAGCCTATTCCAAATATCTGACTATGTATATTTTTCCCCATATCCATGACACTGACATTCAGATCCTACGGCCCCCTCCAATCAGAAAGCAAAATTAGCCATAAAATTGATGTTTTAGCAATTATTGCAAATTAGGTTAAATAAATAGCTCTGCCCTCCTTCCAAAAGGAAAAGGTTAGGCTGTCTATCTGCAGCATGAGAAAAAAACAAAACATCCCCCGTGGCTAATCACAGAATGTCACATGTGTAAGTGC
>NW_015602113.1:0-461 GCF_001515605.1 Sinocyclocheilus anshuiensis | reverse complement strand
GTATACTGCTTCAAGAGATCTGTGAGAACACTGATGGATCGATATTCAGCACTACCTCCAAGGTAAGCTCACACACTCTTCAGTCAACAAGACTGCATTGGTTATATTTTTTGGGCATTTTAATCAAATAGAATTTTAATTTTATTAATTAAGAAATAGTATTTTTTATACATTCTAGAACATTCTAGAATTTTAGAATAGAAATAGAATTGTATTAAAATAAAAGCATTTCAATAAAAAATAGACGTTCTGCAGTGACATTAATTTCATATAAATATTTGTATTATTATCATTTAAAAATAATACTTTTTCTAATTAGTAGTACACATGCAGTTTTTATATTTTATTATTAGTTTTATATTAATTGAGACTGACACTTGCTTCAGTTTTAAAAACATGATGTACCTAAAAGCCATATTAATAAAACAATGTTTTGGGCATATTAATAAAATAGAATTAAA
>NW_015602112.1:0-461 GCF_001515605.1 Sinocyclocheilus anshuiensis | reverse complement strand
TGTGACACTGAAGATTGGAGTAATGATGCTGAAAATTCAGCTTTGTCATCACAGAATAAATGACATTTACAGTATATTTAAATAGAAAGTTATTTGACACTTTAATAATATTTCACAATTTAAATGTTTTTGTTGTATTTTAATTAACTAAATGTAGCTCTATTGCCTCGAATCAGTGATCATTGCATGTCGCCACTAAGGAAACATAGTGTTTAAGGAGTAAAACTGTCTGAAACTTACAAAAGTTTATGTCCTTGTTTACCGTCCCTGTAATAGTCAGATGTCTCTCGCCATGTGCTACCGAAGGAAGAGGATCTACAGTATATCTTTATTTTCTTTCCCATCTAGCACACATGAAAATTTGCAGGTTTTTTGGACTCGAGGGTGTATGAGACAGATTTTTCTTCATTTTTCAGCCTAACTCGCTGCCAAGCCTGTCTTCTCCCTAAACTCCTTTCATA
>NW_015602111.1:0-461 GCF_001515605.1 Sinocyclocheilus anshuiensis | reverse complement strand
GACAACTGCTCTCGTGTGGTGTTGTTCAGTCCAGCTCGGTAGAACAAGCAGAGGCAGTTGTCCGGGTAGTGCGTGTAATTTGACAGGAACACGAAGTCCTCAGTGTGGTCCTTGAGAGAGCAGTCCCCCTGCTCCAGCAGGAGGATGAGGACAGCAGGATCATTCATGATAAAATAAAAACTTTCAAGAACAAAAAACAAAACGAGGGGAACACACCGCTTACACTCCTTTGTAGGCCAGTTATTCTGTCACGCTTACGTCAAGAGCACGAACACGAAGATAATACAATATAGACATTTAATAAGATCTCCAGAAGATGAAGGTTAATCCAAGACAGAAGGGAACATGAGCATACACAACAATAATATCTTGCAACTGAAACAACCAAGGAGAGATCTTAAATAAGGCAGTAAATTAGGGACATACAGGTGCTGAGGGTTAACTGATAATTGACTAATGAA
>NW_015602110.1:0-461 GCF_001515605.1 Sinocyclocheilus anshuiensis | reverse complement strand
GTGATTTAGAGAAAGAAGAAAAAGGCTGTGAACAAAAACAAAAGCTAACCGGTTTTCAGCCAGGTAGCATAAAAGAGAGTTTGTGCACTCCTTACATTTCTTTTTGTGCACATTTGGCAATATAAAGAGGCGTTATGAGCCAAAGCCGCTGTCTGAGGCCAAAAAGATCCTGTTCCAGTGATTATGACACTAGAGTCCATTTAAAAAATAATAAATAAAAACTTTCTCGGGCAGTAAATGCCCATTGTAAGGTCCGTTTTCCGGTCCAAATCCCTAAGTTCAATTATCAAGTCCAAAAAACTGATCTTAGTTCAGCATCAAAAGATGTATCTCGCAAAACCTGTTTGTGCATAAACAAATTTTTTTGACATTTTTTTTTGTTGCATTTTTGACGTTGTTAAAAAAAGTACAATTCTCCCAATCATCATTACTGTATTGTACTGTATATGTACTGTGTATAA
>NW_015602109.1:0-461 GCF_001515605.1 Sinocyclocheilus anshuiensis | reverse complement strand
TTTCTAATAATATTACCAAGGGGCAACATGTATATTGAAAATAGACATTCTAAAAGCCAGTGCACCCCAGGCTCCTTTTTAAATTAAGAAATCATTATTTCATCAGGAGGTCATGTGCCAGATGCAGTTCACATGTAACAACACGGAACAATACCCTTGCCAGAACATACTATAAATCAGTCAAAAGCTGATGTATGTGCACTAAGGCATCACTGCCAACCTGGTAAAGCGCACACAAGTGTGCACACAAGTCTGTGTGTTTTGGCCAATCAGAGCTTTTTAATGCAACAGAATTAAAGGTACAATGTTGTTCCATTTTATTCTGTAGACCACAAAAAGAGATGTTAGACAGAATGTTCACGCTGCAATATTCCATTCACTTTCCATACAATGGATAAAGGCAAGACACGACAGAGAAAAATTATATATACATACTAACCATTGAAAAATTGTCAATAAGA
>NW_015602108.1:0-461 GCF_001515605.1 Sinocyclocheilus anshuiensis | reverse complement strand
TTTTTTTTGTAGGATTCTTTGATAAATACAACATTTAAAAGAGCAGCATTTTTCTGAAATCTTTTGCAACACTATAAATGTCTTTACTGTCACTTTTGATTAATCTGATTCATCCTTGCTAAAAATAATAAAAATAAAAAATAAAAACCCTGACAGTTTGAGGTGTGAATATCTGTTTGCCAAGCAAAATAGGATGTATTAATAGGATATATAAATGGGATATTAAGAATGGTTATTAAAACAATTAAATTAAAACAGTTTATTCTAGATGTATATTGTATGTCAAGTATTCGTTCATGTTGTAACATTAGCAAATTCCCTCTAGGTGAGACATTGACAGTGATCTAAACCTGACCTTATAGGCCTAATTAAAGATTTACTACATTGCTGTGCTTTGAAGAAACACTTCTAGATTCTGTCAAATGAAATTTAGCAGGACGCAAGGAAAGATCTGAGAGAGA
>NW_015602107.1:0-460 GCF_001515605.1 Sinocyclocheilus anshuiensis | reverse complement strand
AGATAGATAGATAGATAGATAGATAGATAGATAGATAGATGCATGATGCAGAAACCGTGATGCATTTTTCATGAATCTTTCATGAATAACATTTATTTGATATAGAAATGTTTTGTAATTATAAATGTCTTTACTGTGACTTAATGCATCCTTTCATAATAAAAATACAAATTTCTTAAAAAAATTAAATGTAAATAAATTTGGAATATATGGATACATTATCATGGTTTAAATTATACTGATTTTAAATGAATAAATGCATAAAAATGCATTACAGTACTTTTCATACACTGAAATTCATTACTGCATTATAGTAATGAGAAATGTAAATATAATGTAAATCAGACAAACACTGGTTTCAATGTTTTATGGGTACAAACTTTACAAACTGTATTTTCTATCCCCTTTGCCTAAACCTACCCAGGTGAAAAAGATGTAGTATTAAATGTATTAAAAATAT
>NW_015602106.1:0-461 GCF_001515605.1 Sinocyclocheilus anshuiensis | reverse complement strand
GAAAACAGTTGTGCTGCTTAATATGTTTGTGGAAACCATGATACAATTATTTAGGATTATTAAAAAAAAAAAAAAAACATTTAAAACAACAGCATTTGTTTCCAAAAAACCTTTGTAACATTATATCGTAAATGTCTTTACTGTCACTTTTCATCAATTTATTTCTATTAAAGTATTAATTCCCTTTAAAAAAAAAATAACAAAAGGAATTAAATAAATAAATAAACGTTTAAGGCTCTTTATGAGGTTTTGGCCCATTGATCTCACCTTTCTTTGCTAAGGGCTATCCTGGGTGGCTCAAGGTTGGGGTTCTCCAGAGACTCCATCTGTGGACTGCGTAGGTAGTAATAGAGTGTGTGAAGAGCATCTGGAGACCAGGAGATGGGCTGCAGGCAGAAAGGACGTCCAGGACTAAGACTGGGACTTGCTGAAACTAAACGCTGCATATGGTGCATTGCACG
>NW_015602105.1:0-461 GCF_001515605.1 Sinocyclocheilus anshuiensis | reverse complement strand
TTTGTCACTAATGAATGGTTTATCTCATTTCTCTCGATCTCTCCCTCTCTCTTTTTCCCTTTTCCATACCCATGGGTGACATTCACAAATGTGCTTTGATCTGCTGCCAGACAGCACAAAGCGCACACCAGTGAGAAGAGAGAAAGAAGGGAAGGAGGAGGAGTAGGATTTCAGTTACTGTAAGTCTTTAAAAACTCCAGTTCCCTCAGGGATCTCTGGAAATTGGAAAAACTGCGATCCAGAGCCTGAAACTACCTGACTGAGACTTTCTTTATATGGGGTTGGTGGGTCAGTCGGTCGATAATGATAGACAGAGTGATAGAATGCTAGAATGATACACAGATAGACAGAGTGATAGAACGCTAGAATGATACACAGATAGACAGAGTGATAGAGCGCTAGAATGATACACAGATAGACAGAGACAGACAGAATGATGAATAGACAGAGACAGAAGAAAT
>NW_015602104.1:0-461 GCF_001515605.1 Sinocyclocheilus anshuiensis | reverse complement strand
CGTAATTTTTTATTCTCAAAAATGGGCAACCGCTGACTTGAATTTTAAGAATCACCATGGACCACAGTTTCAGCTAAAATCTTCTGTTCTACTCAAGAAAAATGTCACCTACATCTTGGATGGCCTGAGGGTAAATACATTAACAGCAAATTTTTGGAATTTTAATTTTAATTTTACAAGAAGTATCCAATTCCTGACCTAAGTATCCAATTCTGGAATTGGAATCGATTTTCGATTCCCAAACCTAGTAAAGAGTTGGAACATGAGTCATGCATTCAGAAATAGAAATAATATCATTTAATGTACAAATGGGGCACATAAGCTATGCTTAATGTGCTTTGCATCCTAAAGGCAATGAATTGTGCTTTAAAAAATGCTCAGGTATTTGCTGTATTTTTCTCTGCCATTGTCACATTCACACTCTAGGCGCGTTTCCATTACAGATTTGCGCAAAACTTTGG
>NW_015602103.1:0-461 GCF_001515605.1 Sinocyclocheilus anshuiensis | reverse complement strand
GTGCAAAAACCTGAACCATAATATGAGCTAAGCGCAGACCCGCCCCTTTGTGATCACGTGATCATTGAGTGACAGGCGCGAAATCACTGAAGCGAAAGTAGAATGAGCGAGACATTTGGACATATTCTCGGCTTGTTCGTAAGTACATATTTAGTTTCTTAAACAACTGGGATAAAAGTTTTTGTGCTTGACATAAAATCATTATACGAATAGGTGAATTGAACTTTAACGTTTAAAAGGTATATTTCAATTTTACAGTCGATGATGGTTGGGAGGTATAGCCTAAACTAAACCGTCATTACATTGACTGTTAACTGAATGCTTTTTAATTACCAATACTTTATTATTTTCATTTTCGATTTTTAGTAGTGTTTTAGTAGTACTGGATGTTCCGTTTTAAACGTTGTCATTAGTCTCTGCCCTTACCAAAAAGTAGTATACTTCAAGTTTATTTTATTAAG
>NW_015602102.1:0-460 GCF_001515605.1 Sinocyclocheilus anshuiensis | reverse complement strand
GATCCGCTGCCTCCCATTTTTATTGACAACGCATTACTGTAGAGGAGGTGCAGCAGCCAGCAGATCCCGTCAGTTCAGTCCTGGAAAACAGAGAGCATGTTACAGACTTCTGCCATAAAGGCAACATATGGTAATGCATCTGGGCCTGTGTGGCTTTTGGTGTGGCTTCATAGCACTGCTGCGGCTGAACTAGCTCTCTGAACTCTGAGCAAGAACCTGTGGTCAGGTCTTTTTATAGACTGTAATACCTGGAGGCAAGGTCCAAAATGAACACTCACCAAGCACCAGATGAGAGTAAAAACTGCCTTTGTGGATGGTAACTTTTATAGGAAATGCAACACCACATGATCTGTGTAGTTACTGTGTAGATCTGTGATCTGGGCAAAAACAAATAAATAATGATAATAAAAACAAATTAATCTGCGCAATTTATATATATATATATATATATATATATATA
>NW_015602101.1:0-461 GCF_001515605.1 Sinocyclocheilus anshuiensis | reverse complement strand
GCACACTGGTGGTGGATGAGGAGATACCCCCTGACAATGTAAAGATGTGAAAAGCTCGCCGCAGCCACCATGTAATTGTGTGTATGCTTATACAACGCAGCCCTTACACACCGGACCAAAGGATGTATATCGGGAAAGCAAGAACCTTTGGCGATTTTGCAAAATTACATTGTGCTTTTTCATCTAACCCCTATGATTGGCCCTGTTGGAGGAATAGCAAATAATGACAGAAATGTACTGAGAAATGATACTATTAGAGGGAATCTGGGCCGTGCTGTTGAGAGTTATCTGTGCTGTCTGAGGAAGAGGGATTGGAGCTTGGCTTTGAATTGCCTGGACATGTGTGATTGGCAATCAGACCTGTTCCAGCTGTCTCTTTTGTTGTAATGTGGGTTCAAGCCGAGGTGGTATTGCCCAGAGGCTTCAGTAATATGATCATCATCATCATCATCATCATCATC
>NW_015602100.1:0-461 GCF_001515605.1 Sinocyclocheilus anshuiensis | reverse complement strand
GAGAAGCTAATTACCTATTCAGGGCTGTCATTGCTAATCAACACTTCTTTAAGACTGTCATTGTGCCATTCATACTGCTGGCTGTGCAGACACCACCGCTACCCATAAACACTGCGTTACGGCTTCATTTAATTGGGTCCTGAACCGTCAGCCAAACGCAGAGATATAGAGAGTGATTTGCCTTAATAGGATCTGATAAGAAATGCTTATGCGCAGGTGCGCTGCACGTAAATGCTGGACTCGTTCCAGGAAGGAACTCTGTGAATATAAATATGGAATCATACAGCAGCGCTGCCTTAATGGAACCGCTTAAGAGTTTGCGAGAAGATAACCGTCTCAGGTGACACTGGGGAGTCCAAGTTACACATGAAAAACATTTACATTTATGTACTTTTTTCAGAGGCTTTTATCCAAAGTGATTTACACTGAACAAAATTATAAACACAACACTTTTGTTTTTG
>NW_015602099.1:0-461 GCF_001515605.1 Sinocyclocheilus anshuiensis | reverse complement strand
CGGGGACCTGATTATAGCACTTACAACCTGGAAAAGTCTGATTTTCATGATATGTCACCTTTAAGAAATAGTGAGGTTAAAAACAGCCACTGAGTTTGGTGTGTATGGGTGAGCATGGCTCTCACCGTTCCCTCCGGATCGACCAGCAGCAGGTGTTTGGCCAGGCCGTGGTGCATCCCCGTCAGGACGTATGAGCCCGGGTTAGTGCTGCTCTTCCGCACCAGGAAGTCTCCGTCGTGGAGCAGCAGTTTCTCGGCCTGGCGGCGGCTCATCTCTCCGTGGTACCACGTCTGGTCCTCCAGCTCCTCCTGAGCTCTCAGAGCGGCCGCGCGCATCAGCAGAGGACTGCAGTTATCCACGGACGCTGCTTTATGCAGCTCTGAGGCTGGAGGAGCCGGAGCCGGAGCCGGAGTCTGGGTCATGATGGCGTCCTCAAACGGCTCTGATGGCACGAGAAAACA
>NW_015602098.1:0-461 GCF_001515605.1 Sinocyclocheilus anshuiensis | reverse complement strand
GAGTATCATGACTACATTTAAGACTTGTTGTTTTAATGTAATAATTTATGCATATTTGCTCTACAAAAATGCCTCTATATATCAAGAAATTGTTGAATTGTACTGTTTAGTTTCTCATGCACTAAATATTTTATTCATGTCATGAATGACCTATTTTAGACTGGCAGTGGGACTTCATATTGTTGACATGTTTGTATAATGAACACCTGATGGAATTAATGCTTTCGTTTCATTCTGAATGTTCTCCATCTGTTCTCTCATAATGAATCATAACTAAATATAAACACAAAAGACGTTTCTGCCTGAACACATTAAACGTAAGTACAAAAGAGGCTTAGCTTATTTGTGAAAACAGGTTTTATTGTATATGTCAACAGCTATAGCTTGTGAATTTGCTTTAGTTACAAACCAGATTTAAGAACATGATGTTTCATTGTAGAAAAGCAGTAGGAAAAATAAAC
>NW_015602097.1:0-461 GCF_001515605.1 Sinocyclocheilus anshuiensis | reverse complement strand
AAAAAAGACATCTCACTCACATGGCATGATATTTAATGCTCAATGTAACCTTGCTGCATCCAATTCAAGCCGTTTTATATCTTTTCAAAATAAAAGAAAGCCTACCCAGATTCATTCATGCAAGAGAGACAGATTTTGTGGGGCTGAACATGCTCTAGCCTGGTGAGACAAGAGTCGGTTCTCCTCACAGCTCAGTCAATATAAAAACAAGCTTACGTGACATGACTATTGGCACAGATATTGTTCCAATAGCAGGAGATGCTGCGCCTGAGGGTGGAAGCGTGCTTCTTGATTCATACTCATTCTGCCAGACAAGCACTAGTCAGTTCACTCAAACCAAATCCCTGTCTCGCAGGGATCAGCGAGCCCCATACAGACGCGCCGGAGACACTCAAAAAGACACAATCAATACGTCCTCTTCAGAGCCCAGCAGTCCAAAGGCACACTCAGGCTGAGAAGCT
>NW_015602096.1:0-461 GCF_001515605.1 Sinocyclocheilus anshuiensis | reverse complement strand
GTGTCAAGCCTCCTCCTGCCAATGCGAGCTAATAATGGGGTTTCACAGTCCAACCAAACAAAAAGCAGGACCAAATTAGAGAGAAAGGTCTTCTGCCTAGAGCCAGAGCCTTGAGTTTCCATTGCATTTATGTAAACACCACTTAGGAGCCTGCAAGGCATTGTACTCTTCTGAAATCACAGTTTTACAAATCATGTCCGTATTACAGACCAAGAAACTACAGTAAACACTGGACGCTCATGTATTGGACAAAGTTGCAGAAGATCATGAGTTGATCAGTTATTTAGTTTAATTAAAAGCTTTTTTTTTTTGCCTTTTACGTTATAGTATGTTTTCATAGAACATCAAACTTTAATAAAATAATAGAAATTTCCTGATATGAATCATACGAACCATTCAGTTATAATAACCCAAAATGATAAAGTGTTCAGATGGCTGCATCAGAAATCACGTTTGTCAAT
>NW_015602095.1:0-461 GCF_001515605.1 Sinocyclocheilus anshuiensis | reverse complement strand
GTTTCTGGAGGTAAAATAGGACACAGTAAATTCATAATAATCTCTGCAAGGCCAGGCTCTCAGACAGAGGTAGCTGCAGGGTGTTTTATTATGTGCTTATGTGTGTGTGTTTATATGAAGGAGATACAAGATTTTGTGTCCTTCTACAACTATGCTTCAATGACTGTATGTTTGGTAAGTGTGCTAGTGTGTAGCTAGAGTGTTTGACAGTGCCCCTCCCAATTAGATTCACACTGAATTATTCATAAATGTTTCAGCGCATCACTCCAGGCATCCACCCCCCACCCCACATTTCTCTTTCTCTTTCTCTTTCTCTTTTTGTGTCTCTCTGTGGTCTCTCAGGAACTGAGGTCTGAAGATGCATCCTGGCCTGTTAGAGTCTCACACCTATTGAAGTATTCATATCATCCTCTGTACAGCAGCAGCTTCCTTCAGAACCACCTCCGACCAGTCACAGGGCC
>NW_015602094.1:0-461 GCF_001515605.1 Sinocyclocheilus anshuiensis | reverse complement strand
TTGTCCGATCCTAACAAACCATACATCAATGGAAAGCTTATGCATACAGCTTTCAGATGATGTATAAATCTAAATTTTGAAAAATTTACACTTAAGACTGGTTTTGTGGTCCATGGTCACATATCTTAAATTACAGATTATTTTTTTTATTACTGCAATACAGAAAAAAAAACTATATTAAACTAATGAGGATTGAACAAGAAATGTGTTTAATTATTCTGAAAATAACATCACAATGCAAAAAAAAAAAAAAATCCCAAAATATGCATTATTTGTGTTAAGGAAATGTTTGATTTAGATTTTTGGGTTGAAATATGGCCTGGATCTTTCACCCATTTTCAGTTTGTTTGGCTCTGTTGTATTGTGGCTGGAGTATGTTTTTTATCTCTGGTCTGTGTGTGTAAACGCAGCTGGGCTCGTGGCTGGGCTTCACTCTGATGACCCAGTGTCTGCCCGTGGCC
>NW_015602093.1:0-461 GCF_001515605.1 Sinocyclocheilus anshuiensis | reverse complement strand
GGAAAATGAGCCTATTTTCAAAAATAGTGGTGTGTTCCTTTAAAGCTCCAATGAAAGCTGGTGTAGGCACATATTGATCCCAGTGTAAGCACATTATAGTGGATGAAGCAGAACTTGATATGTGCAATAATTGAATACTATTTTTCAGGGTGGAATAGCTCCTGAATTAAAGGTATTCCAGTTCACGGAATTCTCTGATCGGCGTAGCTTTGAGGATAAACTCCATCTTTGAGCGTTTCAAAACAGCTTAAACTTCCCAAACTCATTCTCATCTTTCAGAGCACTCGGGACACACACAAGACCCACAAAATCCTTGAAAATGGTGTCTCTGCCTTCAGGGCTTAAGAGGAGAGGAAAAGAGACTCTTTGTATGCCATTCTCGGCTGATTAGAAGAAACATTCCTAGGATTCCTCAGTGGCAAGCATGGTTCCATCGCCGCTGGCAACATTCCTATGCCCCC
>NW_015602092.1:0-461 GCF_001515605.1 Sinocyclocheilus anshuiensis | reverse complement strand
GTGTGTGTATTTATATATACATAATAAATATACAGTACACACACACATATTATGTAATCAAAAACTTTTATTTTGGATGCGATTCATCACGATTAATCGTTTGACAGCACTACCATTTACTCTTGGCCACATAAAAGTGTCTCTGAAAAATGGATAGAAATCTGATGTTCAATTCCCCCGCTATATGCAAATTTAGGTTCACATCAATGAAAGCAACAGATATGCACTGCATTTTATTCATCATCAGCTAATTTAAAGATAAAAGACCGCAATAGGAGAGAGATCAGCATCAGCACAGGAAAGAATCTCAGATACTCATCAGCTACTCATCGGCGGCGATGCATGCTGCATTAGTGCTGTCATATCTGACTATAACACATCATATAGCCTATAATATGCTCTCTCACGTTTATTATTTTAACATTTTGGGAGGAGTCAAATTTGCACATGTGGTTTCAACA
>NW_015602091.1:0-461 GCF_001515605.1 Sinocyclocheilus anshuiensis | reverse complement strand
AAATAATATTAAAAATATTAAACATAAAATAAAAATGTAAATGTAATAAAAATAATAAAATAAAAATGTAAATATAATAAAAACATACAACATATATGTTAATAATAATAAATAACAATGCAAACTGACTAACAATGTAAGTGGATTTTGAGGGAAAGGTGAATATGAAAAATAAAATCAAAATGTAACAAATTAATATAATTTTTTTTTTCATGTAAAACAAATAATAAAATAAATATTAAAAATAATAAAGGTAAAGATGTAAATAATACAAAAATATTTTACAAATAAAATAAACATATACATAATAATAACAACAATAATAAATACAAACTGGCTAACACTGTAAGTGGACATTGTGGGAAAGATTAATATTTAAAAATAATAAATAAAAATGTAAATCATAAAAATAAGAATTGTTTTAAATATATAATAAAACTACAATCAATATAAATAAATAT
>NW_015602090.1:0-461 GCF_001515605.1 Sinocyclocheilus anshuiensis | reverse complement strand
AGGGATTTCGCCTAGGGTGTCAAATTGGCTAGAAACGGCCCTGGCTGCACTTTTAAGGCCTGTTCACACCAAGAACAATATTTTATGTATTACTATAAATAAGACTTCAGTTATAAACTTCAGATATCCCTCTATTTATTATAAGCGCAAGCTGCCATTTTGTTGTCTGCTGCTTTAAATGCTCACGTTTTTTTTTTTAAGTTGGGTGTATTCTGATTGGTCATTGTTTTTATTGTTCATCAGCAGGAAAAAAAAAAACATTCTGATAGCAATTCCAATTATATTGTTTATCTGTGTCTGTAGCTGTTATGTAGACTTCCCTATGGAAGCACGTTTCTGCCACAAAATTTAAAAAAAGTAAAGTATTACGTATAAAACGTAACGTATAAAAGTATTATTCTATTGCAATTTCTATTTTCTATATTTCTTTTCTATTGCAATTCCCCCCCTAAAATTGTAAG
>NW_015602089.1:0-461 GCF_001515605.1 Sinocyclocheilus anshuiensis | reverse complement strand
TATATATATATATATATATATATACATATATAATTTTTTTGGCCTGTGTTTTTGCCATTATTAGCCATTTTTATTAGTTTATTATTATTATTATTATTATATCTATAGTTTTATCAGTTTTTGTTTAAGTTTTTGTTGTTTTATTACATCATGTCAAACTAAATTGACTACTAAATAGTTTTTTTATGGTTTTATTATTAGTTAACTGTAATAACCCTGGTTCACTGGTTCACTTCTTATTTGCATAAAATAAATGTTGTCAACTTTATTACATCCTAAACATGCCCAAATCACATTACCAATGGTCACTGTGACTCATTGCTGGCTCTAAATGAAAATTTAGAGACTTTTGGTTGCTTCGTCACCACTAATCACTCCTTATTTTCTGTCACCACACTGAATTGCAAAAACAATGACTGTTTTCAAACAGGTTTCCCTAAACATCCTGCAATTGGTCGGAC
>NW_015602088.1:0-461 GCF_001515605.1 Sinocyclocheilus anshuiensis | reverse complement strand
GAATTATATCAGCAAATTCTAAAGGAAAATGTCAGGACATCAGTCCGTGAACTGAACTGAATCCAAACACACAAGTCATTCTATCAAAGAAGGGTTAAAGAAGAACAAAATTGATGTTTTGGAATGACCGAGTCAATGTCCAGACCTTAAATTTGGAAGAAATGTGGAAGGACCTGAAGCAAGCAGTTCATAGGAGAGAAACCCACAAACATTACAGAGTTGAAGTGTTTTTGTACTGAGGAATGGGCTAAAATTCCAACAAGCTGTTGTGCAGGACTGATCAGCGGTTACAAGAAACGTTTCGCTGCAGTTATTGCACCAGATACCGACAGGAAAGATTAACATAGTTTTGCCACTCACAGATTTAAATATCTGGATCATTTTTCTTGATAAATAATTGACCAGGAATATATTTTCGTCTACTTTGTTTGATTGAATTCTCTTTGTCTACTTTCAGGACT
>NW_015602087.1:0-461 GCF_001515605.1 Sinocyclocheilus anshuiensis | reverse complement strand
ATTATTTTTCAAAGTTGTGAAAGATTACTGTTTTACAATAAAATAAATTTTTCATCTTTCTAAGTAAATCCTACACCATTATATATATATATATCTTTTTTTTCAGCTTTAAAAAAGCCACATGGCAAATGTTGAAGCCAAACACAGTTCATAGAGCAGTGAGTGGACAGGTGCTGCAGACCTAGAAAGCTTCCAGTGGGCAGAAAGTGCTAGAAAATATCTGAGGGTGCCGTTTTCATGAGAAAAAAGCACATGCGTGCAAAACGTGTGAGTTTTCAAAACGTTGTATTCACAGATGGAGTCTGGCAGCAGGAAACGCTGTGTGAATCACATCCTCTGCTTACAGGTTCTCTGCTGTAGCCTTTAACACGCACTCACCCTTTTTTAGCTCCTGCGTTTCTACCCTCATGTCGTTTCAAACCTGTAAGACCTTCGTTCGTCTTCGGAACACAAATTAAGAT
>NW_015602086.1:0-451 GCF_001515605.1 Sinocyclocheilus anshuiensis | reverse complement strand
GCTCTGGTTTGTGGAATAGCAATTATGTGAACAGTGGCCTGTAATCTGTGGGATTTCCATGATACAATGTGTGTGTGTGTGTGTGTGTGTGTGTGTGTGGGCACACAAGAGATGGAAACACTCTCGCTTTTCCTTCTCCTTGGGCAAAGCAGTGGTCCGTGACACATTAGAGAGCTTCCAAAACGGTCAAACGGTGGCAGTGACAAATCATATTTGCATACAGACCCCAGTCAGGACACAGATGCACAGCAGATCGACCAGAAAACCTTTACAGTTTTCAAATGCAAATATTCCAGATCTGTGCTTTGCAAACATGCCTAGAATGCGGTTTCCAATGTGACAAACTCCAGATCATGATTCGGTCATTACTGCTAATTAAAACTAAAACCATTAAAAACTGTTTTCAATAACTACATTTACATTTACATTTAGTCATTTAGCAGACGCTTTT
>NW_015602085.1:0-460 GCF_001515605.1 Sinocyclocheilus anshuiensis | reverse complement strand
CACACACACACACACACACACACACACACACACATCTGGTTTACTATCCTTGTGGGGACTCTCCATAGACGTAATGGTTTTTATACTGTAAAAACAGTATTTTCTATAGCCCTACTACACCAACCCTACAGCTAAAACTACCCTCACAGGAAACTTTCTGCGTTTTTACATTCTAAAAAAAAAAACTTGTTGTGTGTGATTTATAAGCTTGTTTCCCCATGGGGAAATGCATTCTTTCTGAATAAAGGTATTAATTTAAATGCATTAAATGCATTCTTTCTGAATAAAAGTATTAATTAAAATGATTGGATAATTAAATAGTGTAAACATTTTTAAAAATGTTACATAAACACATTTCTGAATACATTACTGTTTCCATAAAATTATTAATAAGCAAAACTGATTTATATTGTATCTGTATCATTATATTTGAACGACTGTGTGTGTGTGTGTGTGTGTG
>NW_015602084.1:0-461 GCF_001515605.1 Sinocyclocheilus anshuiensis | reverse complement strand
AGCACTTTTTAAAGATTGTGTAGCTACACTGACTTTGATAAA
This sequence comes from Sinocyclocheilus anshuiensis, assembly GCF_001515605.1. Classification (NCBI taxonomy): domain Eukaryota; kingdom Metazoa; phylum Chordata; class Actinopteri; order Cypriniformes; family Cyprinidae; genus Sinocyclocheilus; species Sinocyclocheilus anshuiensis. The sequence continues at coordinate 419 of NW_015602084.1, read as the reverse complement.
CTGATGTCTCGATTGATCGCTGCAGAACTCCCGTTACTGGAAAGAGGTTTTGCTGAAGCTCAAGGTGGGAAGACAAAATTGTTCTGGCATTCCGTACCACTCCAACAATATCCATTACAGGAAATGCAATCTGCCGCACTGTGGCAGTTCTTTTTGAAACTACAGAAGAAGAATAGGCGGACACCAGACAAAAGAGAGCAATCAATGGTGACATTATTAGGTTTGGTTAGAATGGCGGAATTGTTACCTTTGGATGCAAATGTAAGGACATCCCACTGACTTCCGACCTTTGACGGGCAAATCTCTGACAAAAGAGGATGGGTTGCAGGATCAATGCATCTCCTGGGTGAACTCTTCAGATACGAGTTCGGAAGCAAGCTGCAGAAAAAAGAACAGCTTAAAATAGGATGCTATTCAGA
>NW_015602083.1:0-461 GCF_001515605.1 Sinocyclocheilus anshuiensis | reverse complement strand
GCAATCTCTTGTACTAGTCTGTGGGGTAAATTTACAATGGCAGTCCTATAGCCTTCTATTGTAACTCTATTTAAATATACTGGAAATGTATGTATATCTTCAAGGGTTGTGATGTACCATGTACACTCAGATCAGACTGAATGGCTTTAAGTAAAGCAGATAAAATGCTAATGTACGCTTGCAGTAGATGTTTTATGCACAGAGAGGATCCATTAAAACAATTGCATGGCCTGTGAAAGAAACACAATGTTGTACATCTATTCTCCATTTAACTGAAGTGTGATGAGATCACAGAGTTCATCATCTGGTTTCTGTCTTACTTCATCTCAACTTCATCAAAAGAAAAACAACAACTGACAAATGAAAGCAATGAAGAACTTGAATGAAGGTTAAACTTGGACACTGACAGCGGTATAAAGTTGACGGAAACAGCATTTTCTTTACAGGTGTACAGTAAAAAA
>NW_015602082.1:0-461 GCF_001515605.1 Sinocyclocheilus anshuiensis | reverse complement strand
ATCATACCGGCTGGAGTCGCAGCACAAGAGCCACAGACAGAAACGCGCTCTGGATGCGGCCTTCTGCTCCAGGTACCACCTCCTCACAAACTGAGTTGTCCTGAACCGCAGCAGAATGTTCACCACAGCACAGTGCTTCTACTGTCTCTATAGATACTCATCTGTCATTAGTTAAAAACAGCCAGACTTCAGTCCAGGATTATGTAATCGGCGGGCCGCATCTCAAAGCAGACCGGACCACCTATCAATCCAGACTTAACTTAATCAATTAACTGGAAAACTTTTCACTGTTGGATTAAAGCTAAATGTGGCTCGATTGTCTTTTAATAAAAGTCATCTGTATTCTCGCTCGTCCAGACTGTTGCTGTCACGATCATGTTTTTTCTCACATTATACCAGTGTGCTGTTCATTTTATATTTCCTGATATGTCAGATTCCATGAAAACATCCAGTATTAACAA
>NW_015602081.1:0-461 GCF_001515605.1 Sinocyclocheilus anshuiensis | reverse complement strand
CAGTTGTGAGCTACACTTGACTTTAAACACTCCGCCCAAAGAAAGCTACGATTGGCCTTTTGACAAGACTGTAGAAATGTGATTGGCGTTTTTGGAACGACGTCACAAGTGACAACAACGTGATCATATGATCAAAAGAAACGAAACCAGTGCATGGCGTTCTGTAAATGTTTGGTTTAAGGAATGTTTTTGTTGTTGTTGTTGTTGATAAGCCACAGAAATTCTTTGTTTTAAAAAAAATTCTAAAGGAATTCTAATGGACTTTCTAAGACAATTTGATATACTAATGGATTTAAATAAGTTATAACATGTATAACAATTTGGGCAATATACTGAATTGATATTTACTTCAATGTAGTGGGAAAAATATAACTATACAATATATCAAAAAGTATTTGCTGAACAGTATTTCAGCTCTTTCTGGTGTCACTTATGCTTTATTTTCATCAGACAGCTCTCTT
>NW_015602080.1:0-461 GCF_001515605.1 Sinocyclocheilus anshuiensis | reverse complement strand
AGATATTTGTGAATATGCACATTTTATATGATTTAAAAAAATAAAAAATCTGCTTATTCACATGGGGGAAAAAATATATATATATAGTATATATATAATATATATATAGTAATAATGATAATAAAATGTATTAATAAATTAATAATGCAAAAAATAGATTATTAATTATTTTTAAAAAATTTATTAAATAATAAATGAAGAAATAAAATTACAACATTGAAAAAATGTGCACATGCAAAATGTACAAAATACTGAAGTTATAGCAGAAATTTGAGTAATAGAATTTATAAGTTATTCTAATAAAAATACTTTAATTGTGGGTATTAAAATGAAAATAAAAAACTGCTGTAGAAAAAAGAAATAATTTATAATCATTGATAATATATAATCATTGATAATAATATATGGATAGTATATTTAAAGGGTTAGTTCACCCAAAAATGAATATTAGCCCATAAATT
>NW_015602079.1:0-461 GCF_001515605.1 Sinocyclocheilus anshuiensis | reverse complement strand
ACAATACAGTTAGCCCACAGTTCAATACATACCTTGGTTTTTTTAACCACGGTTTTCGGTTCGGTTCAGTTCTGTTTGGTTCTGATGGCTTGGCACATCAGAGTGTTTTTTTACTCTGAGTGCGATTTAAAATGTGCTTTTTAAAGCAAATTAACAGCAAAAAAACTCCTGTACTGTACACTGGAGAAAGACATGGATTATTATATATCTACTTAAAATGTATTTTGAGAGAAGTATTATTTTTCCCATTTTTACCCAAAATAGGATGGATTGGCCATTGTTGAGCGCTATAAATACATGTAATGTTTGTTCCATTCATTGTGTTCTGGAAGCCAGAGGGCGTCCTCGCGCAGAAACTCTTAATATGCATCACAGACATAATAGAACTCCCATGTTCCAGGATGTAGCGTCTGGAACAATCAAACACACAATTTTTCATTTGATTTAACAAATCAGTTATT
>NW_015602078.1:0-461 GCF_001515605.1 Sinocyclocheilus anshuiensis | reverse complement strand
AGAACTAAAACATCCTGTGATTCTCCCAAAAGATAGTTACATCACAAAGCTAATTCTGAAATGATGACACAGAGTCCAATACTTGGTCGAGCAGTTTTGGAGTCGTTGGAAGAAGGAGTACCTTCTTAACATTTCAACACGCCAAAAGTGGCATACTCCTCGCCGAAACCTCAGAGTAAATTGTCGTAATCATCAAAAAGGATATGCTCCCAAGAAGTCAATGGCAGTTAGGCAGAGTGGTTGAAACTGTCAAAGAGAGTGATGGATTTGTTAGGCAAGTGAAGGTACAAGTAATAGAACGAAAACTCGGGTGATACCCTCACATCAGACCAAGTAATTATTTCTCAAATGCTTTCTAGTCATTACCTACATTCATGAAACTGAAAGGCGGTCATATTAAGGTGCAAAATCATGTACTGATTCATTTTCAGTTTGTTCTGTTGATTCATCATACCATGATT
>NW_015602077.1:0-461 GCF_001515605.1 Sinocyclocheilus anshuiensis | reverse complement strand
CTATTCCTGCCTCTCACTATTAGATTGACCTGTTCAATACGAGTGTATACATCAAAAAGGCAACCAACTCTCCCCTAATAGTGGACACGTTCAGGGGTGTTCAGCTGGTCAACAGCAGGATTGTGACCTCACAGGTGGCTGGTACCAGAGCTACTGGTCCTGTTTCCCAAGCAGCATTTGACTTTGATGTTCTAGATCCCTCTTCTGATTTCCAAACCCCTGAACCTTACACATTTGACTTGGAAACTGATGCATACTGGTAGGATTCGAGTGGGAGGGCTGATAATATTATGGTACAAGTTAAGCATTTGTTTAAAGTTTTACCATGTCGTGAAAATCATTTAAGAATTATACTTGTTCCATAAACTTATCAGGTAACGTCCCATGCAGATCTTGAATGAAATGGTTAAAGGCAGCAGCTCTTTCCTGGCTCATTTCCTACATCAGTGATAGAAAATATT
>NW_015602076.1:0-461 GCF_001515605.1 Sinocyclocheilus anshuiensis | reverse complement strand
CATTTTTGATTCGTTAATGTCTCGCAGTCTTGCTGTTTTTTTTTTTCTTTGAACAATAAAATATTGGGCTAAAAGTGTGTTGCAACGCAAGCGTTACTGAACATGTACCGAGTAAAATATTACAAAAAATTGATAATTGATTAGTAATGCCTTACACTACTGCGTTACAGCAAAAAATAATCCGTTACTGTAATGAATTACTTTTGTAACGCTTTACTCCCAACACTGTTAACGTCCCCCAACCCTTTAAAGAACTCCACATCATGACCATCTTGGAACATTCTGGGAACGTCGTTGACACCAGTGGGGACGTTCTGAGAATCACAGGTGGGACTTTCAAGTCACAAGCAAGTCATATCCCAAGTCCTCAAAAAGTTAAAGTTAATGAGATAATTGAGTGACTAATTAAATGACGATTGTCCGTTAGTGATGAACACCTGCTGTTATTGAGAATTACAGAG
>NW_015602075.1:0-461 GCF_001515605.1 Sinocyclocheilus anshuiensis | reverse complement strand
TAAAATGTAAGTGTCAGTGACTACATTTTTCTTCTGAATGGCACATTAGGTAGAAATTTGAACTAATTAAAAAAATTATCACGTTTGAAAAAGAAGTGGCAAAAAGTTGTCATGTAATGATCAACTGAAACGACAGCATCTTGTTTTGACCTGTGTGTATATAATGTATTTTCCAAAGTTTGTAACCCTAAACAACCTGACATAACTCAGATGTTCACTGATCATACTCCAGGAAATAAAACTTGCAATACTAGCTTCATACTTTGTTATCTGACTCGTACACTCAATGTTGCTTTAGATATTAGATATAAACATTTTCATGACCTTTGGATGGCTTTTCACTAGCCTGAGAGCAAAATTATTGAAGCGATTATTAGATCAAATAAACAATATTGAAGAAATAAGTAAATATTTTATCCTACTTTAATCATTGTAGGCGACAGCATAGTTTCACTATTTTC
>NW_015602074.1:0-461 GCF_001515605.1 Sinocyclocheilus anshuiensis | reverse complement strand
CATTATTTTTCCATTTTAATTCCTGTTGTTAATATTTATTGTTGGATTTTTAACCACTTTTATTCATACCAACAGTAAAAACAAGACAGGAAGTGATGGAATGAGGAGGCTGGATTTGAAAAATATGAGTCGGTTTCAAAGTTCACCCGCATAAGCACCACAGCTCAACAAGTTGGAGCATGTGCACTAACCACTAAGCCACAACCCCAAATTATGTCATTTGTGCCAGTGAATCCACACTCCTAAATCACAGGCATTTGTCAATGGGATTTTTCCCTCCTCAGGATTTGTATTATTCACACATTTCCGTCAAATAAGTCTACTAAAACCATGCGAAACATTTAAAAAACAGTATTACAAATAGAATATATATTGCAAATCCTTTTACATTACAAGTGCTGTTAATTCTGGATTTAACAAATCATTTCATGAACAGAACTGAAACAACAGTGTGTGTGTGT
>NW_015602073.1:0-461 GCF_001515605.1 Sinocyclocheilus anshuiensis | reverse complement strand
AATTCAGGGAAAGCATGAGCTGGTAAAGTCGCATTGGATAAAAGCATCTGCCAAATGCATAAATGTAGATGTGAATGTTCCGAGGAGAACCTGAATGCACCATTACTGTAACCTTGTTTTGGTCAAAACATGCTTCTACTTGATGCACACTGTAAAAATGTCTTGTTTCTGAACTTAAAAAAAGTTCCTCATGTGGTAATATCTAAATTAGCTAGTTTTATTCAAGCCACAAAATGATTTAATATGACTGAATTACACCAGTGAAGGTCATGCTCATATCAGGTGGAAACACTTGCACATTTTGACTTTTTACAGTGTAGTGAGTGTTTTTTTTTATCAAAGCTAATTCTCTAAATAAATGCCATAAATGTGTTTAATCTTCAAAGGTGACCGTTCTAGTAGTTTCAGCCATCTGAAGTCCTCGCAGCGAAGCTGAAGATGATTCTTCCCTCAGCGCTGAT
>NW_015602072.1:0-461 GCF_001515605.1 Sinocyclocheilus anshuiensis | reverse complement strand
TCTATAGTCTCTTAAAGCTGGAATACACTACACCATTTTCCACCCATTTACAGTCTGGACAAGTTGATGCTAGTTGCCAAAGGTCAGAGCCGGTCTGCAGATTTGACTTGACGGATTCCATAGAAAACACATTCACTTAAATGAAAGTGACAACCATCAGTTTCTATGTACAATCTGTTTATGAACTATTTACATACACATTCAATGCGAACGAGCTTAAAGAGAGCACACCCACCTTAATTGGAGCAGCCACAATTTCTCATACGTGTCTTCGAATATTTATTACAATAATCTAGCTCATGTAAGGTCCGCCCACTGGTCCAAAGACGGTAGCCAGTGATTCGGTAGAAGGATTCTTGCGTGTTGTTGTCTTTCCTTTTATGCAGCACAACAATATTAAATTAAATACATTTTCTTGTTTTACCTCTTTTATTCATCTGACTCCAAAAATGAAAAGGGTT
>NW_015602071.1:0-461 GCF_001515605.1 Sinocyclocheilus anshuiensis | reverse complement strand
CCAAACAGAAAAACTCATCGGCCGATGCCGATATTTGAAAAATGCCAAATATCGGCCTTGACGATATATCGGACGATCACTATGTCTTTACTGTCACTCTTGATCAATTTAATTCAAGAAAGTTTAATTTAAATGTATATTTCATCATTCTCATCAATTAAGAAATCTTGCGTAATTGACTCTTTTACTGTCTATATACAGTTATTTATACACATTGATTATTGTATTTATAATCAAATAATATATTATAATGTATATAATAATACTTGTCCAATTCAATTAATTAAAATTAATGCAATAAATTAAAAAAATTTAATTATTTTTTCAATAAATTAAAAATTAACTATAAATAAATACATAAATAAATAATCCAAAATTAAATTAATAGTGCATATATTATAAATAAATAAATAAGCATATTTTATATATTTTAAATAAGTACTGTAACTCTTCATCAATTT
>NW_015602070.1:0-461 GCF_001515605.1 Sinocyclocheilus anshuiensis | reverse complement strand
AACTTGGAGGGATGGTAGTACTCACACTGTCTACAATGTCACCAAGGCTCGCCCCAATCGGCCTGACGGGGGCGCTACAGCAGTCAAAAGTATGAAATCGCTCAGAACTCCTAAACCGTTGGTCGCAGGCTCAAGTGTCTTATGTTGTTAGTATCCTTGGCTTGTGCCAGACAAAACAGGAAATTTTAGTGTATTTTGGATTTTTTGAAAAACCTACTTTTGCGAACTAGTCCCAGGTTTTTCGCCCGATTGGAACCATTGGAAATATTCTGTGAAGAGTGAATATGAATAATTATCAAAAAAAAAGTTTGTCTCACCGTCGCAAAGGGACACCAAAACGTTCAGAAGGCACAGGGCCACTTTCACTAAAATGGCTATAACTCTTGAACGGAATGAGATATCCTCACCGAACTCGGTACACTTGTGTAAGAGCTCAATCTTTGGTCAAATTTAAAAAAAAA
>NW_015602069.1:0-461 GCF_001515605.1 Sinocyclocheilus anshuiensis | reverse complement strand
TGTCTGATATACTTCAGACAAGATGAACAGAGAAGACAGACTCTGCTTCGCTTTATCTCACTCTCCTTCGTCTGGCTTGTTGAATCTGCCTATTTAACTTCTCTATACATGCCGGTGTTCTACTATAAATACATTAAACATTAACATGTAAATATTATTTCTGCAAACAGCTGACACACTGAAACAGAAACAGAACACAAGGACACTTATAGAGAGCAAGTGAATGAAAAAGAAAAGAGAAAAAAAAGAACAGACAATTAAGAATACCTACTTATAAGACAATAAATATGCCAAAATCTCTCACTGGGGACAGTCAGTAAGTTTTTAAAGAAGTAACTATGAAGAAAATAGTTGTTCTGGATTGCAAAGAATACGTGTTATCAGATTGTGGTCTTGAAATGAGAAGATGGCAGAAAATAAGCGCTAGGTATGTTTATATGCACTAATTTTTGTTAATCACA
>NW_015602068.1:0-461 GCF_001515605.1 Sinocyclocheilus anshuiensis | reverse complement strand
ATGCATTCAAAAAATCGGAATAATTTGTAATAAATAATTATTCACGGTATTTTAATGTGCCCACGATAACAATATCATGCATGTTCATTATCATGATATATCGCATTACCGAATACCGGCACATTTCTAATCATAATATATTGAAAGTGACAACAAAAAAAAAAAAAAGGTAGTCAGACTCTTACAAAGATCACTTTGAACACGCACCTGTGTTTCCTCTTCTTCTTCCTTTGAGGAGTGTTTTCATCCACCGCAGGTGCACGTGCAATGATGCTAGATTCTTTTACCCTGAATTCATAAACCTGACAAAGCCCAAAACAAGAAAAACTCCTAAAACATAAATTCATTTCACTGTTTGTGGTAACTTGTAATTACCAGGTACTCAAAAATAAGTCCACAGCAATTATGCATAGTTGTAGGGCTGCTCGATTATGGCAAAAATCATAATCACGGTTATTTTG
>NW_015602067.1:0-461 GCF_001515605.1 Sinocyclocheilus anshuiensis | reverse complement strand
GGTATGACAGTTTAGTAGAATCAAGTGTTTTCACGACTTTGTACTTTAACACAGCACAATGTTCATTCAGCTGAGACTCACTTTAATCAATATTTCTCACAGAAAACACGTCTTCCAGTCGCTGGTTGTAAGGAGTGAGATTTAAAGGGACGGTTCACTGAAAAATGCCAATTCTGATGTTAGTTTCTCTCTGTCATGGTTCAAAACCTGTTGGACTTTCTTTTTGGAATGTAAAAGAAGAAATATGGCAAATTATACTGCCTGTTGACATGATGATTTAACATTTAAAAAGGAGAAAAATTCAGAAATTCATAAATATTAGTATTAGTATAATGTTACAGTTGTGAAAAAATATACATATAATTTTATTAAAATACTTTATTTTACAGTGAAATTAATTTATTTGTTTAATATTTTTTCATAATAAAAATACATTTTATAAGAAATTAAGACTTTTATTT
>NW_015602066.1:0-461 GCF_001515605.1 Sinocyclocheilus anshuiensis | reverse complement strand
ACTAAGAAAAAAATGGTTCTTTTAACAAATGTTCACTGAAATGTTCTTTGGAGAACAAAAAATGGTTCTTCTATGGCATTACTGTGAAAACCCAGTTTTGCAACCTTTATTTTTTAAGAGTGAACCATTTAAAATATTCCTAGCCTATTGAATTGTGTTTATTAATTATGGGTTTGACATAATTAAACTAAAGGCAAAACAAAAACTAATGCATGTGATTATATAGATTTTTTGTTTCATATTTAACCAGTGGGCATGAACCATTTTATCTGATCACTAGAGGGATGGTCGAACTGCTTCTTCAATCTGTCCTAAAAACTACAACATGCTCTCTGCAGTTTTAGTCTTGCTTAGTCTAGGTTTTTCGGAACATACATTTTTAACATACAATTTTCTTGCAGATTTATGACACTTGTTAATAATCACTGATCTGAATGCCCTTTTGTATTTCTTTTATTTTT
>NW_015602065.1:0-461 GCF_001515605.1 Sinocyclocheilus anshuiensis | reverse complement strand
GCGAACTCAAACGTCATAATCACACAAACTAAAGCAGAAACACACTTTGGTTGAATGTTGTGGACTGAGTGCAGTGCATTATGGGTCGTGTGGATGTTGGCGTGAGTACAGCAGTACAGCGTGACGTCAGTGTGTTTGTATGGGCAGAGAGGTGGATTGTGGGTAGTTTTGGCTCAGAGAAGTGCAGTGTTCATGTGTTTAAAGCCCCATTGGTTCAGATCATCTGAATCTGTATGTACAGCAGTAGAATATTAATTATATTAATAATAATAATAATAATACTCATCAACACACACACACACATTAATCATTAAATGATTTACAAATCACTGCAGCCTCTCTGTGACTGAATGAATCTAATCTAATGCTCTGAATCTCGCGCATGCACACACACTCTCACACACACACTCACTCATTCACACTCACACACAGGTTTGTTTTTATGGTTTATGGGGACTCTC